>NC_022021.1:63940101-63941225 GCF_000317375.1 Microtus ochrogaster
GTTATTTTTAATTTTTCACAATCAAGTCATACATATTTTTGGCTAATCCATTATTCTAATTATTGATTTGCTTAAGTAGCAGATTATAGAGAAGTAATATTGGTTTCAAAATATAGTAATTGATTCATAATTTTTTTGATATAAACAATTTCAAATTTCACTAGAAGTAAGCATGTTTACTCTGATACAAATGAGTGACCATTGATGTGGGATTCCCCTCTGTATGCTGTGAATAATAAGGAAACTTGACTTGGCCTGATAGGGTAGAGTAGAGCTAGGTGGGGAAAACTAAACTGAATGCTGGAAGAAAGGAGGCAGAGCCAGAGAGAAGCCACGTAGCCCGCCAGAGACAGACACTGGATGAAACTTTATTGGCCAAGCCACAGCCACATAGCTATATGCAGATCAATGGAGATAGGCTAAATTAATATGTAAGAGCTAGCCAATAAGAAGCTATAGCTAATGGGCCAAGCAGTGATTTAATTAATACAGTTCCTGTGTGGTTACTTAGGGACTGAACTGCTGAGTGACTAGAATGACCAAGCAGCCTTCCTACAACATGACCATGACTTTAGAACATGAATTTAGATTATTAAAAATAACATGTCCCAACACAGAAGTCATTTTATGAACACTTCATATTTACAAAACAAAATCAAGTCATAAATCAGGATGTGATCATACACATTGATGGAGACAGCAGACAGGTAGATTTTTAAAGGAAGGAAACCTCTGATGGAGTTTTTAGAAGCTATCTGATTGTGTTCTTCACTTTTGGAAGTAGAAAAACAGTCTTAATACATCTCATGTGGGAACACCGGGCAGCGGAACGCGAGGTCGGAACACCGGGCAGCGGAACGCAGCCGGAGGACGCCTACCATGGCCGGCGGGGATTGGCTGGGACTGGCTGGGACCGGCGGGGATTGGCTGGGACCGGCTGGGACCGGCTAGGACCGGCTGGGACCGGAGCGACAACAGAGGACACAGGCTGCTGGCAGCGGGAACCGTCCCAGCAGCAGAAGCAGGCTGCAGGGACCGCGAGATCAGATCGCCCCACTACAATTAAATCAAAGAGGTAGGCCTTTTGTTGGCAAGGTCACTGGCAAACGGGGAGCTTGGTCCTG
>NC_022021.1:63946829-63957703 GCF_000317375.1 Microtus ochrogaster
AAAAAAAAAAGAAAAGAAAAAAATACATCTCATGTATTTTACCTGATGGTGGAAGAGATGATAAGTCAAGAACAGAGGTGGGCAATAAAACATTATTAAGGAGCCTAAAGATAGCCCAAGACCATTTAGCTGAGGATATCCAGTGTTCTAAAACCCCATAATCACAACATGCTATTTAACTACTCTCGTAAGATCATCAAATAGGTCATTTTTCCCCTAGGAAATACAGTATACTGAATGAAAAATTTTGGATCAAAAGGTATGTAAATAAAATTTCTTTCCTTTTCTTAAATTTATTTTATGAAAACAATGCACTACATAGCCCAGTCTCACCAGGAACTGGAGAGCCTCCCCTCCACCTCACACTCACAAGTGTCTCATAAAGGAAAGTTCTAAGAATATCTTATCTTTCACAACAAAAGTAAATCTAATACTATACAATAATTATAATTATTCCATAAGACTTAATTTTCTGAAACAATAACAACAAATATACTGTCAACATTTTAAAAGGATGACATTCATCTCCTAAATGTAGATGAACACTTTAATTCTAGTCCTTTATTAGTCACTATTTAGATTCTTATTTTCTTTACAAATAACGGAATTGTGTCAAAAGTATCTAATAACTGGTGAGCTGGGCAAAGTGTCAACAGGAATATAAAAACTAACACCCTTATATTAAGGATTAACACAAGAAATTTTGTTTTTGTTTTTCTAATGTGCCTTTAAATGATACTGTAACAATGGAAGCCAAAGAGAATTTGTAAATTGAGGTTCACTTTAGTTTGTCAAAAGACACAAAACACTTTTTCTTCAGTCCTGGGGACTAAGGCCTTGGATTTTTGAGGCAAGCATTCTAATCCGATACCTTCATTCCTGAAGAGCATATTTTTAACCAACGTGAATTTAGTGTGGATTTTGCTATTCTTTGGAAATGGCTGCATAAATCTATGAATAGGGCATAATGGACTATGCAGAAATTGTGTAATACAAATGTGTGTAGAACACATTAACTCACCAAAAGACAGCCCTCAGACAGTGGCTCTCTTCAAAGTTTATTTCAAAGATTTTTCCTGTTTGTTTAGAAAACCAGAAAAATATAGACTTTTAAACCAAGATAAAAGTGTCCAGCCTACAAAGTGTTTTCTATATATGTTTTAAAACCTATAGACCAGCAAATAACCAGAAGAATAGGTTAACCAAAGAACCTAAAGATAGCCTAAGACAGTTTAACTGTGAATATACAATATATTATAGGATAGCACATTGGTTGTTAACCTATAATAGAATTAGGAGTGTGTTTTTTTCCTAGAAATCCTGAAATTATAGAAAAGTCATTTCTAGTATCACTGTACTTTCCAAATGATTCTCAAAACACTTTAATATTACAAAATCCCTGTTCTTAATAGTTTTGAGAATATGTACAGAAATTCTTATGATATTCAAGGGTACACTAGGGTAAGTGCTTGTGAAAGGCAGGGCAGTCAGAGGATTTCTATGTGGGTATTTCAGGTTGGTGTTATTTCTTAGCCATGTATTTCTATTATAAATACATAATTTAATTTATATGTATAGATGAACTATTGTGTTCTAACCCGTTTGTTTTGTATGTGTAATCATTTATTTCACAATACAAATATGCAATGTCCTGTAGGCTCAGCTGTTTAGACACCTAATTTTGGATAGCAGCTTCCTATTATAAAACTGAGGAAAAAAAATACCAAAGATATGAAAATGTTTCCTAAAGTTATTGGCAGATGAATCCAATGCAACTAAATACTTAGAATGTTTCTATTATTTTCTCTAATTATTTAGCTTTAACTTTATAGCTTAGATTATATTTAAGTTGAAAAAATACAGTCATTGCCATAGGTGTTACTTTACCATGTTAGATAAATTAGGCAAAACTGAGGACACATATTCATTTAAATTTGACTTATTATTTTTTTTATAGGTCCAGGAGTAAAACTAGAACTGAAAATCATTTGAGGAAGAAAATAGAAAAGGAAACCAGGTGTGGTAGCAAGACCTGTTTTTCCAGATTTGGGGAGGCTGAGGTAGGAGAATCATGAGTTTAAGACCAGCCTACACTGTCTAGTAAAACTCTGTTGGGATGTAGAGAAAGACGGAAAGGGAGATGACAGACCATATATAAGAATGCAAAATTCTAATAAATATGCAGAATTACAAAGAGAAATAAGGTGTATAATACCAGTGATGGAAAACAATGAGTCTGGAGGGACTGGTAAAAAGGCGGTGTCTCTCATCTGCTTCTACTAATCACCAGCTGTATTTTCCACTTTGATAGTATAATCTTCAGGAATCTATATTCTTCCCATCATTATGTCCCATTCAAACATTCTTACACTCTTATAATGAATCCCTTTCTTAGAGTCTGAAAGAAGCTGCTTCCCAAAAGAGCATGTATCTTTAATTCTCCCATATAACATTTAGTATTGATTTTACTTTTTGAACAATCTCAAATGATGGAACAATATTGCTATAATTTAGCTGACCATTGTGAATTTCAAAATATTCACCTCCTTATTTCATTCCAGCACAAGGTGGCTAAATTGTTGATATATAAAATTAGAAAGTTCAATGACATGAAATGACAAACCACAAACACACATTTGTACTAAGGAAAGAAGTACTTCCTGTGACAGATGAGAGCCTCATTCACAAAAGTGTCATCAATACATGGACAACCAAGATTTCACATCACACTTCCTAACATATATTATATAGTTACTTTGGAGTTACTCTACATGGAGGGATACTTCTCTTCCATGTAGGTTTTAAAACAAAATGTCCAATTTTAGGTATGCAATACCAACTTTCAAACTGTTGGGTGAACACTCCCCCAAATCCCCAAAACAATTCAGCTTATTGCCAATTCTTTTGGCTAGCCATTAGAATTTGATGGTAAAAACTTCTTGTTATTGAATCCATACTTGGGTCATAGAATATAAAGAAATCAAGCTAACTATCATTGAGTTGGAGGCCTCCTTCGTGATGACTTTTGGGTAGTGCTTTTGCAGGCTGCTGGGGGAAGAAAAGCCATAAATAATCTTAACCCAACTATGAGCCCTGTTAACTACAGTAATGAACAGTCGAGTAAGATACACACATTGGTGCAATAGTATCATATGGGCGAACTGAAAGCTTTCTAATTATACATAGAACCTGCTTCATAAGAGGAAGCTCGTGCCTGACACTGTAAGCCTGGTCAAGTATCTGTGGATAGTGAGGTCATAAGTTCTACTACTGTTATTTTGATATAGGAATATAGTATCAAACAGCCTTATAAATATTCCTACCTATACCCATCGGCTGGTGTAACATCTTCCAGCGCAGAAAGTTTTTTATACAGAAGGTGATTAATACAGTTATCACAACTGGTTGAAGTGCAGAGGATAAGTGACTTTGGTGTGCTCAGTCCTTAGTATCAGTACCTGTATCACACCTCCTTGTCACTAAGACTCAGGGAACATTGCCAAACAAAGGAACTGCAAAACCCTAGGAATCAGAGGTCAGAGAAGATTGTGGAACAATAGTGCCTTTGGCACATGAATAGCCTGCTACACTCATGAACACACAAACACCATAGTTGTCAACATAAAACTGCACAAGCTCAATCTACTCAGCCGTTCAGCTCAAGAAAACAGGGACTCACGAGGCCCACACCTACCTATCTGAGGTACTATAAGCAGCTTTTGACAGCTAAGGAAAAAGACATGATTTACTTTAGTAGTGTGACCTTTGGTAGGTTGTCCATGATCCAGCAAAGAGCCCAAACTCTGGCATGTATGGGAAACATTAATTGAATTGAGTAGGCTATAGAAGGAATGGGAGGAGTGGGAGGATAAAGAGAAGGAGGAGAAAAAGGACATGGAGTTGGTAGTGAAGTAAAGGGACTTAGGAGGAGTTGGCAATCTACATGCTTTGTATTTGTATATGAAATTACCAAGAATAAATAATTTTAGAAAATTAATAATATGAAAATGTAAATAAACAAACAATGACAGTGTGTCAAAACAGAACTGAATCTCAAAAGTGATGTTTTCTTTTTTTTAATTTTCTTTCCCATGTAAAAAATCATCACCAACATGGCATTTGGGGAAGAAAAAAAAAAACCTCTTGATTTTTTTTAAAACATCATTGGTGAAGAGTGGAAAGGCAGAAAAGGGTTGGCTTTAATAATAATACAAATTATTTAAGGGATGTGGGTTGTCCTAACAAAAGAGGTCCATATGGAATGAAATATTCTTGAACTGCTTTTGGTTTCTTCCATGTATAAAATACACATATTAACATAGTAGGATTATAAGTCTTCCTTACAATAAAATAGTGGATATTTTAATTAAGTATTCATATAAAAAATTTTAGATCACCATCTTTACTCTAACTCTAGGATATATACAGAGTTATACACAAGAGCATGTACCGTATCTCACAGAGAAGATTTACAATAATTGCTAAGGAATGAACTTAAACCTAGAGATGCTAAAAGATTTGCCCTGTGTTGCTAAGATGCTGGGAGGACACTGAGAAGAATGTTCTTCAGCATCTTCCCATTTTCAAACTGGTGGGGTTAAACATGAAATCCAATGGAATTTCACAGACTTGTCCTACAAGTTTTTAAAAGATAATAATCTCTAAACAAATAAATAACATTTGGTAATATAAAAATATGCCAAAGCTCTACATTCTCAAGCAAAATATCCTTTGGCCTCATTCCTGTTTCATATTAGTGCCATCGAATATATGAACATTTTAACAGTACTTAGCAAAGGGTGATTAGGGAATATGTAAGTGAGCCTGCAGGAGGATTTACTACAATCTCACTTCAAACAAAATAGAGTATGTCGGGCCTGGAGGGAAAGCTAAAGGACCATTGAGCTAACATAACAGAAACAATATGTACTCATATTAGCATAAAGGAATTGGATAAAATATGCCATAATTTTAGGCTGGTTTCAGTTGCTCAGTGGAACCTCCAATACTCATGCCTCACTGAAACTTGCTTTCTTATGTGCCTTGGTTATCCTCAGTAGATGATATCACAGGTCACAGATGTTTCTTTGTCCAACAGATAACATCGGTGATGCCCAAACTTTGAATTGGTGGAGACCCCTTGGGAATTTTGAGCACTTTGTTTTGATTTCTTAAAGTGAATTTTTCCCTTGGTATCTTTTTCGGGTGAACCTAAAACCAGAGTGGAAGCTACTTTTAATGAGGAAGAAACTTTTCCCAGGAAACAGTGTTACTTCACAAATCTAGGCAGTGTACTCTGAAATGGAGCTGTGGTTAGCACAGGAGTGAGCATCGTTACCCAGGTTTAAAGACTCTACAGCAATCAAGTACTTTATTGCAGAATCCATAATGGCAACAACATAATTCTTGAATTGCTAAACAGAATATAGTGTGGAATTATCTAACCAGGAGAAATTCAAAGAGATCAAGAGATGATTTTTTGATAAAAACCCAATTTCCTGCCATATCTCGGGCTGCTGGGTGATATTCTAGTATTAGTTCTGAAAGTGTTGGCTTTATTTTCTATACATTCTTAAATTCAAGGAAGCAGTCTTTTTAATTATTCTGCTTAACTTCAGAAACAGTGTTAAGGCATGTCATGTAATGAATAGGTATAAAATGTCAAATGTCTACATTTAATGTCTAATGAAAACAGGTAGAGCAAAATCCCTGCGGCTGGAAAATTAGGGGTGTTGATCAAAGTACTTTCCTCTGTAATTATAAGTCTTCAAAATGCACTTCTGATATTTATTTCATTATTTTTTGGATAGAAAGAGAATGTTTGTGATATTATATTTTTTAATTAACAAAGTCCTTTGAAAAGCATTTTTCAAACATCATTAGTCATCGTGACTTTGATAAAAAATTTTACTTTTTTATTTTAGTAAAAAGTATACTATTGGGATTTGATGTGTCATAGAGTATAAGTTTTAAGTTTTTTTTCCATATAGGGGCCATTGTGGCTTTATTAATGAGTGTAATGTAACTTACAATGATGATAGCTCCTCCTTTATTAACATTTTTTTGCCTTTTTCTATTTTCTATTTTCTTTTTTTTTATTATTTTATTTATTTATTAAAGATTTCTGTCTCTTCCCCGCCACTGCCTCCCATTTCCCTCCCTCTCCCCCAATCAAGTGCCCCTCCCTCGTGAGTGATCAGGGTTCCCTGCCCTGTGGGAAGCCCAAGGACCGCCCACCTCCGTTTTAAGTTCACTTTGATACCTATGTGTCAAGACTAAGCCAAGTTAAGATGACGTTTTAGCATCAGACTTCACACTGCTTAATAATGTCCAGAAGTCTGACCTTCCCATCATTGCCCTCATTCTTGCACAATTGCATCTAAGATATACAATACAAAGCAAGTTCTGAACTGCAAAATCAGAACAGATACTATACCTCCTAACTAAAAGAATGAGAAGTTAATAGGAAACCTGCATAAGATTAGGCCAATTGGGGCTGGAAAGCTGTCTTGGCACTTAAGAGTACTTATTGCTCTTCCAGAGGACCTGAGCTCAGTTTCCAGCATGCATTTTGGGCAGCTCACAACTGATTGTAAATTCTGCTCAGAAGGATCCAAAGCCCTCTTCTGGTTTCTGTAGGCATATGTATGCATTTACCATCTCAGTTAAATACACATGTCAATTGGAAATTAATATAAAAATTATTTTTAAAAAGATTAAATCTGGCAGAACAGTGGTGCTGCATGCCTTTAATCTCAGCAATCAGGAGGCAGAGGCATGTTGACCAAGTTTTCTGCCCCATAGCAGAGGCAGGCAGATCTCTGTGAGTTTGAGGCCAACCTGGTCTACAGAGCAAGTTCCAGGACAGGCTTCAAAGCTATGCAGAGAATCCCTGACTTGAAAAACAAAACAAAAACAAAAAAATTAAAATATGTAATCTATTAACTTTCTGTCATGAAATATGGCATGATCTCATGAGTCTATGACTTTCCTGGAGGGTTTATAGAAAGGTAGCAGCACTGGGTGAGAGAAATTTCTTTTTGTTCAGGGGCATAGCCACTTATAATACTGGGCTCCTGCAATTTAACCCCATACTCATGTTCTGGTAAGTAACCCTAATTAAACTCATGAATGTCATAAAACTGGGCTTAAGTGAAATAATTTTGTTGGTCTGTCATTGGTACCCTGCCTGAAGTGAATAGATAAATAGATATTGTTTTCCTTTGGCAGAAAAACAACATCATAAAAGTATTAGCTTTTGTGGGTGTTTTACATCCAGTAAAAGCATGTCTTGTTGGGAAACACCAAGATTAAAAGGATTTATAATTAAGTTTCATACGATATTGCTAGCAAGAAAATAACAAACAAGAAAGTATAGGACAGAAAGCTGTTTATATATCAAAGGTAACCTGAATTTCTCTGCCCATTCCATTCACCTGGGGTATGTATATATTACTTGATATACCTTAAATGCCTCAAGAATTTATTTAAGCTTTAGTCTAATTTTAGAAAAGCAGTGTCTCTTCAGCTAATCTCACAGAGAAATGAAAAGTAATAAATGGAATCATCAAAATTCCTCAGAACACATTTGGCTCTAAGGCATTGCTCATTGATCTTTGCCTGATTTGTTGCTCCTGTTATGTTACTTTTCTGTTGACAAACAATTATTCCCAGCCCTTGTCACAGGGTGTCCCCCTAAACCTGAAACCATCATAAGGGGAATTGACATTTTAACAAGATTTCTCAAAAACACAAGGGAAGGAACCTAATTAAAGTCAAAACTCCCTTTGAGAATAAAATATCTATCTTCCTTATTTCTTATATTCTGTAAAATGGTCAAGTTTCTAGGGATAAAATTTCCTGCCAAAAAAGACTCCGTTATGTTTCAGAAATGATTCTTTGTGCTTAAAGAGAGTTAGAATACGTTCAAAAAGAGTCAGCCCCTCAATGAGGAATTCCAGAGTTTTACACTGGAAGCAACAGCCAGTGACTGTCCTCATGGTGAAGGGGCAAATGCAAGGAACAAATAAGTCATAATTGCTGTTTATTCATAATAAAGACAGACTTCTAAGCTTTGTTAGGCTCGATAACATTTCTTAAAGGAGAAAGATAAGTTTTCCATACTAGTATGTATTTACATAGCTATCTCTATTAAGTAAACATACTTGAAAAAAATTAGTACCTAGATCATTCTAATTCAAATTATTATTTTTTTTAATTCTTTAAAATTAAAAACAGTTTGATATGACCAGATACCACTGTCTCTCTTTATCTTTGCCTTCTGTTTTTGTGTCTGCATGGCAGGCACAGGGGTCTGCTTTTGTTTGATTGGTTTGACTTTTGTCCAGTCATTTATCTATTTATTTATTGGGGCAGGATCTTCCTGAATAGCAAGCATGGCTCAAATTTATAATCCTCAACCCTCTCAAATCCAAGAATCTTAGGCATATGTTACCATGTCCAGATCACACTGGGTTATTGTATTTTCAACTCCTAAGTGTGTTGTATGTTTCTATATCTCAGAGCCACATACGTGTTCTTCCCTTGCAGTTCTCTTTTAAATTTTTATTAATGTTGCTGTGCTATTTTTTCAAGTAATTTTACTTAATAGAGATTGCTATCTAAATACATACTAGTATGGAAACCTTATTTTTCTCCTTTAAGAAATGTTATCAGGCCTGACAAAGCTTAGAAGTTTGAACTCAATAACCATTCTTCCTTGGACATCTTCCTCCTCATTGGGTCAGTTTCTAGCATTTTATGTACACACACATCAGCCCATTCACATCACCTTTCAAGTAGATGTGATATTTATAGTAATCATCTGCTTCATTTTGGGGTTTGTTTCTGTTTTCCTTGGTTTATTCTAAGTGTCCATGAAGAGGCCTCTGTTTGGTGCTGTTGGAGTTGGTCACATGCACATAACACCTGCCATCAAAATTCAAGGAAAGGAAGGAGAAGAGGAAGCAGCCAGAGGACCTGGGAAACTCACTTGCCCAGAATTCATCACTTTGTTTTGCTTTGTTTAATCTCTTATGGTACATATGTTTATTTTTAGATGAACCAATGAAATCCAAAAATTAGAACGTGTATTAAGCATTAGTAAAAAGAAAATAATTTCTTGGTTTCATTTTCTCAAGATTTATACAAGATGAAGGCCGAGTTGAACAAGTCTAAAGTCACATTTGCAAAACAGCATGTTGATGGTAACATGGGCACTGATTAATTCAAATTCTCTACTCTCGATGTCAATGAGTAGACTTGCGTGATTTTTATCGTTAAACTATCCTTCTTTAAGGGGAACATACCAAATGAAGAGGAATGTGAATAAAATAATCCCACAGTAGCTCCAAATAGCGTATAATGGGGTTTCTTTATTTAAAGGGGGACTCAAAGATCACAGGCCTCTGTAAGAACCAGGCAGAGAAACAGAATCAAGCATCCAGTGTGAGAGGAGAGAGAGAGAGAGAGAGAGAGAGAGAGAGAGAGAGAGAGAGAGAGAGAGAGAATGCTAGTAGGTCCACACATTTTTGGCACCCTAGGCTATGCCCAACCTGGTCCAGCCTCTCAAAGGCCATTGGCTGACAGACGTTCCCCATCACTTCTTGTAACCTTAAACATTTTCCAGTGGGCTGGAGACATGGCTCAGTGGTTAATAGCACTGACTGCTCTTCCAGAAATGCAGGCTTTGATTTCCAGCACCCACATGGCAACTCATAGTCAAGTGTAACTCCAATCTCAGGGACTCTGATGCCATTTTCTGGTTTCCACTGCATCAGATACACATGTGGTGTACCATAGTGTACAGAAATACATACAGACAAAACACCCACATACATAAAAACAAATAAATAAAAGTAATTTTTTTTAGTAAAGACATTATGAGCACAGACGTCAAGGTATGAAGACAATCATTTTGCTTCTAACCATGGAAATTCATAAAGTACAACAAATGGACGAGAATCAGAAACATTTTATTCCTTTATTTTAAAGACAATATAGTTTAAGGGAACCTATAGACTCTCTCATGATACAAAACATATTCAGTGAAAGAAAAAAGCAATATGCACAGTTAAAGCTTTCCATTGCTAAGTGTGTAAAATATGCTCAAATATTCTAAAAGAATAAAGGATATAACTGATCTGTGATATAGGAGGGTCTTCTGTTTTGTGTTGATTTCATTGGTTAAATATAGAAACTGCCTTGGCCTTTTAATAGGATGGAAAAAAAGGTAGGTAGAGTAGACAGAACAGGATGCTGGGTAGAAGGCAGTGTGGCAAACGCCATGGCTCTCCTGCCCGAGACAGACATAGACTAGAATCTTTCGGGTAAGCCACAGTCATGTGGTGATACACAGATTTATTAGAAATGGGTTAATTAAGATGTGAGAGTTAGCCAAGAAGAGGATAGAGATAGTGGTTCAGGCAGTGTTTTAAATGAATACAGTTTCTGTGTAATTATTTCAGGTAAGGCTAGCCGGGCTGCAGGACGCGGCCTACTCACCTCATCACTACAGATCTGGGTAGTTCTAAAGTTAGGGGATAACTTGCTTCACAACACTTGATCACATAATATCACTAACATCAAGTATTTGCTCTTGTTTTTTAAATGCAGTTTTAAGTGTTGTTGGCTCCATTCTCATATTCTCAGAATCTTCCTCAGTAGTACTTTTATCTCCCATAAACTGTCCAACAAACCACATGACCTTTCTAGGACCCTAAGCTAATATTGGTCCTAGGTAGAGCCCTGTCCTTCCTCCTACCTAGATTGCCTAAGATTCCCAAGGCCCTACAGCACAAAAAGAAAGAAAGAAAGAAAGAAAGAAAGAAAGAAAGAGAGAGAGAGAGAGAGAGAGAGAGAGAGAGAGAGAGAGA
>NC_022021.1:63957803-63966097 GCF_000317375.1 Microtus ochrogaster
AGAAAAGAAAAGAAAAGAAAAAAGAGCAATATGACTTATGAAAAACAAACACATTCTGTCTCCTGCAATTAGGGCAGTTTTGTATAAATTGTCCTGTGGAGAATGGCTTAGATGAACTTCAAGACACAGAATTCAAAAGAACAATCAAAAAACATGTTCAATGAATTCAAGAAATTAAAAAAGGATACCAATAAATATCCACATGAATTTAAACAAGACAAGAGTAAACTAGAAATTGAAGTATAGGAAAATACAAATAAACATCTGAATGAAATAATAACAATTCAGGATATGAAACTGAATTCAATAAAGAGAAATACTGAATAAAACCCAAACTTAAATGAAACTGGAAATGAAATATTTAATAAAGCTAATAAAACTCAATGGAAAGCCTCACCAACAAAATGGATCACATAGAAAACATAATATCAGCCATGTAAGGCAAGGTTGAAGAATGGATCACTCAATAAATAATATGTTTTTAAAATTTCGTGAATATTTTATGCAGTTACTTTTGGGACACCATGGAAAGTTCAAATCTACCAATTACAGACACAAATAAAGAAAAACTTCAGGTCAAAGGTATAGAACTCATCTTCAGTGAACTCATAAAGGAAAACTTCCCAAACCTGGGTAAAGCAGTGCCCATCCAGGAAGAAAAGGAACACGCAGCACTACATAGGACTACATAAACAGCTCCTTGTTTTATATTACAGTTAAAACCCTGGGATTGGAAAGGCAGCTAAATGGTTAAGACCACTTCCAGAAGACTCTGGTTCAATCCCTGGAACCTATATAACAGCCCACAAATGACTGGAATTACAATCCCAGGAGATCCAGTGCCCTCTTCTGGCCTCTTCAAGTATCAAACACACTTGTGGTATGCAAACACACATGCAAACAAAACATTCATGCACATAATATTGAATTTTTTAAAAAGAATCCTAAATATACAAAACAGAGAATGGGTCCTGAAAGCTGTAAGACAGTAGGTCCAAGCTGAATAAAGAGTCAGCCCAATCAGAATAACAGATGGTGTTTTCAATGGAAACTTCAAAAACCAGAAGAGTTGGAGCAAAGTGATTCAAGTTTTGTTTTTCTTTTCTTTTCTTTTTTTTTGTTTTGTTTTGTTTTTTGTTTGCTTGGTTTTGTTTTTTGTTTTGTTTTTTTTTTGTTTTGTTTTTGACACAGGGTTTCTCTGTGTAAGGATGTCCCGGAACTTGCTTTGTAGACAAGGCTGTCCTCGAATTCACCGAGACCCTACTGACTCTACCTCCAAAGTCTTGGGATTAAAGGTGTGCACTACCACCGGGCCATGTTTCACATTTTGAAATAAAACACAGGGGTCAACCCTGAATACTTTACCTGGCAAAACTGCCTGTCATAATTGAAAGAGAAAAGAAAACGTTCCATGAGAAAGCAGATCAAACAGATTTATAGCCATCAAACAAACCTACAAAGAATAAAAAGAAAAAACTGCTTCAGACTGAAAATAATGATAAACACACCCCAGAGATGACAGAAAAAAAAATGATGCTGGATAGTGGATATACAAGAAGTCAAACAGCATAAAAACAACCATATGACAGCAATTGAGACATGTTTCAATAATAATTAGATGTTAGTTGCTTCAGTTTCCCTCTTAAAAGACTAAGGTTGACCCATTGGATCCACCCTTTTGCTGTCTATAAAAACACATCTCACCTTCAAGGATAGACATGACTTTGGCATAAAATGCTGGAAAAATTATTCCAAACAAGTAGAACCAGAAAACAAATGAGTGTTGCTATTCTAATATCTGACAAAATATATTTGAAAAATCCATTTAATCAATACAGATAAAGACGGTCACCTCAAACTGTCAAGGGAACAATCTACCAAGAAGACACTGATATGTTAAATATGTGAACACAAAACTTGGGTGATGTGTGATGTCCTTCTGTATATGTGTTGCATTTATTGGTTGATGAATAAAGCTATTTGGGCCAATGGCTTTGCAGAGTAAAGCCAGGTTGGAAATTAGAATAGAGGGAGAGAGAGAAAGTGGAGCCAAGGTGGCACAATATAGCTGTCAAAGGAGAAAGATGCTCGCCAGAACCTTACCAATAGGCCATAGCCTTGTAGTGATACACAGATTAATAGGAATGGGATAATTTGAGATATAAGAGTTAGCCAGAAATATGCCAGAGTCATTGGCTAAACAGTATATTTAAAATAGTTTCTGTGTGATTATTTGGGTCTGAGAAGCTGGGAAATGCACAAGAAGTCGCTGCCTACACTTGGGTATACTTAATTTCAAAGAACAAACTATCGAACACATGAAGCCACAGATTAACCTTAACATAATAATACTAAGTGACTTCAATACCCCATTTTCACTCATAGATAGGTTACACAGGCAAAATAAACAAAGAAACCTTGACAACAAATGACACCATCCACCAAATGAATATAACTGATACGTAAAGAATATTTCACCCTAATATGCATTCTTCTCAAGAGCACATAAATGTTTCTGCAAAATAGATCACATATTGTGACACAAAGAACATTTCAACAAATTTAAGAAAATTGAAATAACTTCACAAAGTCTGTTTGACCACAAGGAAATGTGGTAAAAGCAAAGGAAATTTCATAAAATGTACAAACTCATGGATATTAAACCACATTGTATTCAAATGGACCCTTACAGAAACCAATAAGGACATTTTAAAATTCTTGGAATTAAATAAATGAAATACAACACCCCTTTACCTCTGACAGTCAATGAAAGAAGTCCTAAGAGGGAAACATATATTTCTAAGTGCCTATGTTAAAACAAAAAATAATTAGAAATAGCATGGATTAATAATGTAAATACAACTATTGCAAAGAAGGAAATTGAAGCAGTAATTTTTAAAAGAGTTTAAATGTAGCCATGGTTGAATTCTACAATACCTTTAAAGCAAAACTCCAACAAAAGTTACTCAACTGTTCCACAAACTTGAAGTGGAAGTAATATTTCCAGTCTCCTATGAAGCAAGTATTGCTGTAGTATCAAAATCAGATAAAGGTAGAATAAAAGACAAACAGAGTGAAGACCAATATATCTCTTATGAACATAGATACCAATGTATTTGTATATGGCCCACTATCCCACTCTTGGACATATAAAGGACTGCTTATCCTACTACAGAAAAATATTTTCATCTATGTACAACATCATGGTATTCACAATACCTATAAAATAGTATTACCCTAGATATCCACCAAATGATGAGAAGATAATGAAAATGTGGTACATTTTTAATATGATGGAATTATATTCAACAGTAAAAAAAAATTATAGAATTTGAGGTAAATGGAAGGGACTGAAACAAATTATATTGAATGAGGTTACCCTCACACAGAAAGGTAATGCACTATTCCTCATATATGGATTCTAGCTTCAATTTTCTGATTTTGTATGTTAAACTCGGAGCACCTGTAGAAACTAGATAAGGAAAAAGGCTGTAAAATGACGTCTGCACAAAAAACATACAGCCTTTACATTCATGAATTTTATGTAGCCACAAATACCTGCATGGAGTATGCATAAGAATGGTCCCAAGAGCAATCAAACACAGATAAAGGAAAGGCTCAGGGGTCCCCACTCCTCGTTTATGGACTATTTGCTATGGTAGATTCATAGAGAAGGAGAACCATTGCCTGCAGTTGTCTGCCTGCTGGTGGTTGCACAAGCTTCAATGTATAGTTTTGATCTAGTCAGTGGTTGCACAGACAGCCTTGCCGAAACTAAATAGGTCCTGAAACAAAACTGAAATCCAGGAATCTTGGAAAGAGACTGAGATCAGTGAGGAGGGATGGATAAAAAGGGAAGAAATGTGTAAGGGAATGATAATCAGAGTTCATTGTATACATGCATAAAACTGGCAAAAATATCAATCAATACAAAACAATGTAAAAAAATGGGCTTAGGGGATGGAAGAAATTATTCAATTATACTATAAATTTCAAGAAAAATAAAAGAAATCTTTCAAATGACTGTAATTGTTCCAAGTCAAAATGTTTTCTATATCATATATAATAAGTAACTTTAAGTTCAGCAGCTGAGGCTTATCCACACTTGATATGAGGGAAGAGAATTATATGTGATGCCTGAGATCTGTGCTTTTGGATTCTTCCAGATGAGTTTGACTTAGCAAGATAGATGTTCTTCACTATTTCCTCTATGGAGGAACTATTAAATGATCTTCCGATGGAATCAGCTCATGGTAAAGTATCAGTGTTAATGTGGAAGTTTAGCACTCAGTGACCCAGTGTGGAAACGAAAAAAAGACTCAAAATGATCTCATTTCATTCCTCAGGAAAAACAGATGGAAAGGAATATAGTTGTATAAATCTACTTACATCTATGGAGTAAGTGATACTCTGTATTCATGGCTGTCCTATGAACTATCACAAATCCCTAAAGGCAAAATTCAATATTCCCCAGGCTTGTCTACAGGAATAGATAAAACAGCAGGGAGATTGAGAGCGGCATGGGAGAGTCATGAGTCTTCGGAACTTTAGGATCTGAGTAAATATTTTATATGGATAAGAACAAGGAATACTTCTACTTTGTTCTGATGTTGGAAGGGTTAGCAGCAATTTTTCACTATACTTTTTTCATTGTTTGTGATGTGGTGTCACTAGAACACATCAAGAATTGGAAAATTAAGATACACTATAAAGTACTTATTTACGCTGATAAAATAGCATTATATCAACCAAAAATATCTATTTTCAATTATTATTAGTTGGTGTAGGCAGAAATTTCTGTCCCATATGCCAGCTTCTGAATAACTAACATGGAGACTTAATGTTAATTACAAGTTCTTGGCCTGTACAACTTAAATTAACCCATTTCTATTAATATATGTATTGCTACATAGCTCATGGCTTTACGTCTAGCATGTCATGCTTTTTCTGTCTCTCCTGGAGACTCCAGACTATGCCTTTCTTCCTCCGAGCATTCTCAGTTTGCCTGTTTCACCTATATATCCTGTATGGCTACTGGCCAGTCAGTTCTTTATTAACCAATTAGAGTAATACATATTTACAAAGTTCAGAAGAATTTTTCCACACCGTGATGGTTGATACACAGGCTCTTCAAGGTACTGGCATAAACCAGTGGCAGGTTTTTGAACCAGTTGCTTGACTTGTTGACATTCAAATGAAGTGCATTAACTATATTCTTTTGAGACCATATTAGCTTTCCTCAAATTGGGTCATAGAACATGTTTGTATAGGTACCATAAGAACTGTTCCCAGGCTATCAATGGGTGTATGAAGCAGTGGGTTTAAAGAAGGTAAACACAATTTCCTGTAGAGCTTCTTATACTTGATAGTATAGCAGTGAGCACTACAGAGTTCCAAATACATCATAACCATTGGTCCCCAAACCCATACAGCCAAAGGGAAGTAATTGTTTATTGATTATTATAAGATGCTCCTTAAATGATTTAAGGACTACAGCTTATTTCATTATTGTGATGGCTGATGCTTGTCACCTTGACTGCATATGGAAACTCAGTTCAGGGGTTTTAGGAAGTGCCACCTCCCTGGAGGTAATAAACGATGTGAGATATTAACTTGCCCATTGTAGTCACCTTGGTTTCCAGTTGCTGCCATGCTACCGGTGTGCCACAATGTACTCACCCCTCTGGACCCATCAGTCCAAATAAACTCGTCCTTAAACTGCCTTTGTTGTGTTTTGCCAAAGCTACAGACAAGTAACTAACACAAAAGTTAGTACCAGAAGTGGGGTGTCACTATCAAGAACTTGATCATATTGTTTTTAGGACAAATCTTGAAGTCTCTGAAATTCCAAACAAAAAAAAAAATGTTGAAATCTTTAAGCAAAACTTAGTGGGTTGTTCTAGTAAAAACTTAGAAGACGGTAGTTTTGAGGACAATTGTTGTTAAAAGAACTAGCTGAAAGTGAAAGTATCTGAGCATTTTCCCTATAGACAATTCTGTGATGCCTAAAGAAATGGTAATATTTCGCCCATTGCAGCTGTTATTCTTTCAGAATTCCACAATGTGAAAAGTCAGCGAGATGGCTTTGTTGGTAAAGTGCTTGCCTTGTAAGGATGAGGTTTTGATTTCAATCCCTACGAACCCCACAAATCAGGGGAGTGATGTGTAACTGCTATCCAGTGCTAAGAGGGGGACACAGCCACATCTCCAGGGCTGGATCTGCCATCATAGCCTATGTGGAAAGTCCTAAGCCAGAGGGAGACCTTTTCTTAACAAAATGTGTATGTGTCGCTTGAGGAAAGACATCTATGGATAACCTCTGACCTCACATATATGTACATATACTTGCATATGCTCCTATTACATGTGAAGATATATGGTGCAAGAAAATTGTCTGTATTCTGTCAATAATGTATTTTAACAAAATGCTGATTGGCCAGGCAGGAAGTATAGTCAGGTCAACCAGACAGGAAGTAGAGGCAGGGCGATGAGAACAGGAGAATGCTGGAAAGGAGGAAGCCCATTCCTCCCATTCCAGCCCAGACCACCAAGAAGCAAGATATAACATGCCCGACTGAAAGGTACTGAGAGCCATGTAGCTAACATGGATAAGAATAATGGGTTAATATAAGCTACAAGAGCTAATAAGAAGACTGAGCTAATGGGCCATTCAGTATCTGTGTGATTTTTTGGGGCTTGCCAGCTGTGGGAACTGGGCAGGACAGAAACTCCAACAAGCTCGCCCTCATGTTACAGATATACATACACACAAATATTGTAATACAATATAACTTTGCAATACTTGTATGATGAATAGTTGGAATAATTGTAGTTGACGGGAGTAAGTACTACCAAAATGTAAATGTGAGCCTAAAAGACATTTGTTTTACCCAGCTATTTCAAATGAAATAATTGGAATCAATTAAGTTTCATGGTTTTGTCTTAAAAATCATAGTAATTAGCATAACAAATGTTTCAGTGTTAAAATAGCTACAGGCACTAAAAGGTTGTCAGACTATTCACTTGGAGAATGAAATTCTTGGTGTATAAGAAATTCTTTAAATGGGGGAAAAAGATTCAAGTTTACTTAATTTACTACCCTGAAGAAATTGCATATAAAACAAATTAAATAAATTCCTGAAAAGGCAAATGTGCTTAACCAAGGCATAAGCCAACCAAAGTAGTAGATGAATGTTACACATTGTTCCAAAAATGATATTATTCTTAGCTGACAAATATAAACTCCTTTGAAATGTTATTAGTTATAAAGTTATCACAAGGCCAATATGGCCAAGTGGTTGATAGTCCCAGAGAGAACATTAAAATAAGCTTACTATTACTTTGGCAAGAAGTCTCTGGGTCCTGTAAGGTATATAAATGGTTTTCTGACTTGGCAATGAGACAGCTTTGCTCAGTGAAACATGGGCAGGCTGCAGTATGAATTTGAATTTCCTCTCCATATGCACCTTCCTCCATTTCATTTCCTTTTCCCCTCAGTTGCCAAGTTCACTCTCACTTCACCAATGTCTGCTTTCTTTCACATTTTCCTTGAGTTGTATACTTTAGCCTGCTATAGTAGTCTCTCGCAGATCTTTATGTTTTAATTACACCACAGTGCTCTGTGCTTTTCATGGAATGGAAATCTGACATCTTGTTCTCCTTTCTTGCCTACAGTGGCATGGAGGGGTTATCATCTCCATGTCAGTCTAGAATTTTGAAAATTTTCTTAGTCAAAAAAAGATTTCTATCACTTAGGCCACTATTATTCAGTATCTTCAAAAAGGAAATTTAGCAAGATCAAAAAAAATATTATTTTTCCCTTGAGCAAAATGCTTTCCCACTACAAGAGGTTATTTTCCCCTATATTTAATACAGGGTTTCTCTGTAGCTTTGGAGCCTGTCCTGGCACTAGTTCTTGTAGACAAGGCTGGCCTAGAACTCCCAGAGATCCGCCTGCCTCTGCCTCCCGAGTGCTGGGATTAAAGGCGTGCACCACCACCGCCTACCCTATATTTAATTTTTTTTCAGCATCTCTACCCTAGAGTATTATACCTCCTGTGGTACCTACAATTACATCTCTTCCTTCTAGTGTTCCAATTCTGGTGGGCTTAAGAGCTCAGTCTTATCATTCCACAATATCTTAGTCTCATATAACTTTCTCTTAAACTGTTTTAAAATTATTAAAGCAAATCAAATGATTTCTGAATGTCTGAGGTGTTACCCCCTGACACCACCTCCTGTCCTATATTTAGAAATTTGTCATCAGTAATTGCCCCAGTCTTTTTTTGTTTTTT
>NC_022021.1:63966504-63967196 GCF_000317375.1 Microtus ochrogaster
TTTTGTTTGCTCCACTTAAGAACCACATTGATAATCAATAAGGTCAAAGAATAGCATCGTTTCTCTTGCTTGCCAAAGCCAATTATCAAATAGAGAAGTCAAAAAGACAGAGGTCAAAATATGACCTCTTTATTTGATAAAAGAGGTAGCAGATACTAAAACGTAGGCCTTGGGCCAGGTGGATTTTTAATATTGCATCTCTCTATTACATGTATGTACTCAATCACAGAGAACTAATGACGCAGGAACATAGCATGCCTAAGAGGCTTAGCATATCTCAGAAACATATAGAAATCTACAAACAAGCATGTATGAGAAAGGAAAGAGAGTGCAAGACTCCACAATTTGTTCTTCTATAACAAATCAAGTTAATAACTCTTATTCCTTGGGAATTATAAAGGATTGGGAAGAGGAGAAAGTAGACAGACTGGGAATCACTCTTGAGTGAAAATTTGGAGCAAGGGAAAGGAGATTCCCATGTGGGTTAGTTTTAAACTATGTCTACCCAACCCTTCTCTTCTCGATCCAGAAGCTGAAACCTATCCTGAGAGGATGTAGAAAATATCATAACAAAGAGAAAGGGAAATTGATAGAATGCATCTTCACTCAAAGATATCTTGAGTATTCTTTCTATGTCTCTCTGTGTGTCTCTATCTATCATCTATCTATCTATCTATCTATCTATCTATCTA
>NC_022021.1:63967321-63997159 GCF_000317375.1 Microtus ochrogaster
ATCTATCTATCTATCTATCTATCTATCTATCTATCTATCTATCTATCTATCTTCTCTCACTTTGCTTGCCTTTAACTGTTGTGCCCTTAAAAACAAAAATGAAGATCCACACAGAAAAATTATGACCTCTGGTCAGCAGCCATTTAGGTGAACCAACATATAAATGGATTCATCAGTCCCAATGAAAACATCAGAAACATCAGCTATTGCTGACACCTTGACTCCAAATAGGTGGAGACTCTCTGCCAGAGCTACCAGCTAAGCAGTTCCTTATTCCTGACCTAACAAGGTCATAACACGAGCTCACATATGTACTGTCTCCAGTTACTATGTTCGGGAATGACTAACAAATAATCTTTTTTTTTAAAAAATCTATCAATTTTAAGCACAAGTTGTCATTTTCTGTATGTAAATGAATGAATGCATGACTGAGTCACTTCAAGTGACCACTCATAGCTGCTAGTTCCCACGTCTTTTTTTTAGTAAAAAAGTACTGTACTATGAAATGTGAGTTTCACTCAAATAAATACATGGAGATTTCTGTGAAAGAAGCACGTTTCTTTTAATTTTTCTAATCACTGTTAGCACATTTATACACTTTCATGAATTAATATTTTATTAATATGAAATATTAAATGGTTTAAGTTTTCTGTGTAATTTTTAGTGAATGAGACAAAGGCAAAAATATCAATGATTATGTAAAGTTGGAGAAGTATAGAAAGACACATTTATTTATTCATGTTTTATAGGAACAGGTAATTAAATTACTGATTTGAAAGAGCATTTATTTTCATTATTCAACAAGTATTTATTGTTCCTATTTTTTCTTCCTCATGTTGTTCTGGCATTTAAGTATTGAAACAAAACAAAAATACAGTTAGTGTTATCTCAAAGATTCGATTCTCAGCTACTGACAGCATGTTCTCTGGATCTTAATTTAAAGGCAATGAACACTTCAACATAACATAGATGTTTCTTATACTAAAGAAGTTGTAAGACATTGTATAACCTCATGGAGATTCAATGCGAATAAAAAGTCTGTCTTGAAATAAAGAAAATGTAATAAATACAAATAAGGACACTTTTATTGCTGACCTCATGTTACTTCCCTTTTGCTGTAATATCAAATTACTTTGCACTTAGTGGCCTAAAATATATTATTTTACAGTTTTTGTAAAGAGCATGTTTTTGGACTTGATTTCAGAGAAACCATTTATACAGTACAAAAGGTGATTTCAGAAACGTGCTAGTGCATTTATAGTCTTTGGCTGTAATTCTGGGAGTGCTTCAAAGGCAAAGGTTATTTAGAGTGTGGATTTTTTTTTCTAATTTAAGACATAAAACCTTGTTCTCATTGCCAACACTATAAAATCTTTCAGATTTTTTCCAGAATATTTAAATGTACTTGTAGAATTTTATTCTACTTTTTAATTATAATTTATATATTATATGTTTAAATATTATATATATATATATTCCTATAGGATACATGCCCAATGATTGATGTGTCTACTTAACATAAGCAACACAAACATACTCAATTTCTTCCAAAGAGTATAAACAATAATTTATTATGAAATTTTGTTGCCTTTTCGATGCCAACTGAGCACTTGCCATTCAGAAGTAAGAGATGTCAAAAAAGAGCCAGTAGATAGTCTAGGAGGATGTGAACACCTGTGACTGCCTTTGAAGATAAAAGGGATCTTAGCCACTAGTGATGCACTAGAAGCTATTCTCTCTTAGAGACTCGGAAATGGCTTTGACTTCTTCCTTGTGCAACTCTAACCAGAGCCACCTTGCTACCCCATCATGATCAACTGAAATCATCAAACTACCTCACTGAGCTTCATGGAACAGAAAACCTCTTTTCCAGGTACCCACACCTATTTTCTCCAGGTATCTTTTTCTATATAGTCACAAACTCATGATTTTCTACCTGAGAAACGGTGATAAAGGAAGTTGGCTCCTTTGGAACCCAAAGAACTTCATGCTCAGTTTCCCAAAAGTTAAAGCTACTCTCAATCTCAAATTGCAAGTTTTGGTTTGCTGCTACTTGTCAATTTTTTTCTTATGGAAACACAGTAATTGTTCTCTTTCAGGTCTTGGTATAGAAGTTTGTCCTCTGGTCATAACCCTATTTTTCCCTATTGAACAGCAGCTTTGATTATCCAAAGAAGAAGATATGCACAAAACTGGCACCATTAACATCCTGTTATAAAGACACAGAGGGTTTCATGAGATCACATCCCTCCCTATTAATTTATAGACCACTAATGGTTACTAGGGGAGGGTACTCTTGAAGTAACCTCAGGAAGATTCACAAACAGTTAACAAATGCTGGGGTGGCCTCAAAAGGCCCTGTTCCTCCACAAGGTTTATAGGCAGAGGAATGGGGTTCCAAGGACACATCTATTTCTAAGGATTTCTCTCTCTCTCTCTCTCTCTCTCTCTCTCTCTCTCTCTCTCTCTCTCTCTCTGTGTGTGTGTGTGTGTGTGTGTGTGTGTGTGTTTCTGACAGAGAGAGATTTTGTTCTGCAGTGGCATAGCCACACTTAAGCTTCCCATTCTTTGTAAGCAACCCTAAATAACCACATTGTGTCACCAAGTCAGATTTTTTTTTTTTGGCTTTTTATTCCAATGTTGGTAACCTATCTGAATTTAGTAGATGTTTGTGATTCTTCTCCTCCTTTTAGATGAGGGCATTGTGTCATTTGCTTTGAATCTTCTTTGTTTCAAATGATCATTTAATTTCCTTTAAAATGTATATTTGATCTTTGGTTATTATTAGTGTCTTGTAAATATAAATGTTTCCGATGTATATTATAACTTGGTTTGCATTATAGTACAAGGGAACCCATTGAAATAATTTGTGGATTGGAGGAGTGTAGGAGTATAAGAAGTTGCATTCATGATGTATAAAGAATTGATAAATACATTGGAGGGTTTTAAGGGAAAATGGTTTATTATAATCTCAAAAAATTAAAAACAAAATAAAAAGAATAAAGACAAAACTAAAAAAGAAAAAGAGAATTGACATGAGACAGTGACATATCTAGTTTGACAGAAGTACTATTTATTCTGAGATATTTGTGAATGCCTGTCTTTGTGTGTGTTTGTATTTAAATTTTTTAATTTTAACATATGTGAAATGGTACACATTATTTCACACAACTTATCATTAATGAACTGGAACAATTTGTACAATTCTGTCATTCTTTAAATTTGTGTGCCACTCCTTTCTCCAAATCAAGTTTTCTTTTTCATAAAAACATTATAAAAAATATAGAATACAAACAGAGAAAAATTGTTCGAAAGTTCAGTGTGTCCTAACACTACTGCTGTGATGAAAACTGCTAGGTTCAAATAAGTTGGAGAAATGATCGAAAACTTCACCCCAACTTTAGAAGGCACCAGTTTTTCATATTGAAAATGTTTATACAATCTTCGTAAAGAAAACTGGCTTACTTAGGCCAGAATTAGACCATTTTTAAGAAATAAATGGCCACTCTGCTTATATGTTACAATTGTGTAGCTTAGTTTTCTTATGGGACTCCTAATAGGGAGTCTCTGACTCTGTTGCCTGCTTTTGGGACCCTTTCACTCTACTGGGCTACCTTGTCAAGGCTTAATAGGAAAAAAAGTGCATAGTCTCTCTGCAACTTGATAGACTATCACTGCCTGGGGGGAGCCTCCAAACAGCATAAGGCTCAAAGGAAAATCCACATGTTCTTGTGGTACAACTGAGCATCCTTTGGATATATACCCAAAAGTGGTATTGTTGGGTCTTGAGGAAGGTTCTTTCCTTATTTTCTGAGAAATGCCATATCGATGTCCAAAGGGGCTGTACCAGCTTGCACTCCCAACAGCAATGCAGGAGTGTTCCCTTTACACCACAACCTCTCCAGCATAAGTTGTCATCAGAGTTTTTGAGCTTGGCCTTTCTTACAGGTGTAAGATAGAATCTCGGAGTTATTTTGATTTGCATTTCTCTAAGGATGTTGAACTTTGCCTTAAGTGTCTTTTAGCCGTTTTAGATTCCTCTGTTGAGAGTTCTCTGTTTAGGTCTGTTATTTTATAAGCAGCTTTTGGAACAGGCGAGCAGAGAAAACCTGGTTTAGGGTAGCCAATGGACAGAAACAATTTGCAGCTACAAAGATTATGGCAGCAAACATGTAAAGGCACAGCACAAGCAAAAGATGTTCCAGAGTCTGTGATCTTTGCACCTTACCTAATCAAGATAGGCCCATCAGAGGGTTTTCTGACTGAAGACACCTTGAACTTCATTAACACCTGATGCTCCTCTAACCCTAACACCAGCCATCTATCATGTCTGGTGGATATCCATGGGAGAAACAGAGGAGGGGTGAATTGGGGCATGGGAGGCAAGGTAGAGGGGAGGAATTGGGAGAAAAGGAGGGAGAACAAACTGCAGTCAGGATGTAAAAAAACCAATTAAATGAAAGAAGGAATAAAGAAAGAAAGGAAGGAAGGGAAGAAGGGGGAAGGAAGGAAAAAAGGAAGAAAGGAGGAAAGAGAGAGAAAAAGAGAGAAGGGGGCAATAACCAAAGTGCAAGGAAGCATAAAGTGATGGATAACCCTTGATAATCCATACAAAAATATTTTAAATAAAAGTTAAAACATATTATGGTTATCAGAAAATTAAGATATAATAAGCCTGTATTATTACTGTTGTAGAAGAGCAAGAAATGCACTGAGAAATAAAGCATTAGAGACAGGAAAAAGGATTTGTGATTCTCTACTTCTTGATCAGTATATGGTATGCACTTGTCTAGGCAAAGAGGATATAGCAATGGACCAAACAGAGTGACATTGTTCTCTGGCAAAATAAAATTCACTAGATGTTAGTTATGTTACAAGGTAGAAAATATATTTTTTATAAAAAAGAAGTTTTATGGGTGCTGATAATCTAGAAAGACTTCTTAGAGAGACTGTAAAGGAATTAAGATCAGAGAGTGTGGGACACGGACTTCAGAAGCACATTTTATGCTGGTGAAACAGCAGAAGGAAAGGCCCCAGGTACATGAATAACCTTGACTTGTTTCAGGACAGCAAGGAAGTCAGTGTAGTTACAAGAAGATGTTTACAGGAAGATTAGATTACTGGGGAAGTGAAGGCATAGTCAGAAAGCAATATAAGTCATTCTAGGACATCACTTTACTCTGAATGAGACAGTGAGCAGTGGTTCTCAAACTGTGGGTTGCAACCTCTTTGGAGATCAAATGACCATTTCTTAGGTGTTGCCTAAGACCATCAGAAAACACAGATGTTTACATTATGATTCATACAGTGGCAAAACTAAAGTTAAATAGAAACAAAAGTAATCTTATGGCTGGAGTCACCACTGTATAAGAAAGGCTGAGAACCACTGCTTTAGAGACTCAAACCTGGCACAGACATATGTACAGGCAAAGCAACTATACAGACAAAAATAAATAAAATTGTTACGTATATAATGAAGAAACTGGTATCTATTATGCCTTCTCTCCTCTAGCTTTTTCTCTTAGATTTAAAATTGAGGGACAATGAGCTGAATCAATGGATAGGTCAAAGGTTACAATCTTGTGCTGTGAGAGCCAAGACTGTCTGTCAATAGTTTCACCAACATATAGACTCTACTCAAGTGTGGACTCAAGTGTCCCCTACCCCATAAAGGCTTATGTTTTAAAGGCTTGCTCACAGAGTGACGTTATTAGTGTTGATGAGAAATTGAGAAAGGATGTAAAGTAGCATCTTTAGTTTACTTGAGGATATGTAATTGAAGAGAATAGTAGGGCCCAGCTCCAACTATTCCTCTCTTTCCCCGCTTCTGCACCATAAAATGAATGGCTTTGCTGGAATTCTCATACCGCATCACAGGTTGAAAAGTGAAAAAGCCAACTGATAATGGCCTAAAACCTCAAAAACAGTAACCTAACGTAAACCTGTCTAAGTTGATTGCCTCAAGTGTGTGCTACAGTGACAGGAAACATTACTACAGAATTGTTGAGAATTGCTTCAGCAAACCTTATTTTTAGTAGAGACAAAGATGGATAAAGAAGTAGATATGAATGTTGTTATTGTCTAGATATAAATGAAGTTATAGTTGAGACAGGGACATGCATATTTTCAGAGGCAATATTCTAACTCATGGAGTTTTAAGATTCATCAATATATATTGATATCATACAAATTCTCATATGTGACTAAGAGACTGATATTCAGCTATATGATATTCAGAATATGATTCACAGAACAATAAAGAAGAGACGGGCCTCTGTTTGTGAGAGTATGTGTTCGAGTGTATATGTGTGTGGCTGTGTTTTCTTATTATTAAAAACTGGCCTGGATTTTGTAATATTCTCTGCTTCTAATATAAACTGCATTGCTATCCAGAGCTTTAATCTCTTTTAAGTTTTCTTATTTAATTTATGTTTGGAATTTGTGAAACAAGAAGCATTTTGTATGTTGGAAGGCTGCCTTGTTTATGAATATTGCTTCGTCAAATATTCATCAAGATTGGTAGCAGACCGCTGCTGATAGTGCAGAAATGGGGAATCAGGATGCTCATTGCCAAAGTCTACCCTCTGTTATGGGAAGACAAAGGCTGTTCTCACAAAAATCAACAAAAGCCTTTCCCCGGTCTTGCTTTGTATCATAGTCAGTCTTCTAAAGGGGATCTTACTCTTTTTTTGTTGTTTGCTTCAAACAGAATAGAGCAGTAGAACAAAATGAGGGCTGCCATTGCCTAGCTGACCCCAAGCCACCAAGTGTCAGCATGGCTGCAATGGTGGCTGATGGCAAACATCCAGTCAGACTGCTGGTACCCTAATTTTAAGACAATTTTGTCCCTGCCTTTGGGGATCTAAGGGTTTTGACTGCCACATCTGAGTTCAAGGCTTGAATAATATTGTAGGTAATTCTAGGTCTAAATCATAAGAACAATGTAGGGTATTGATCAAGAGACACAAACACTGCAGACCTTGAACAACTGCTAATTCGCATCTTCCCCTCTTCCTCTTCCTTCTAAAATGTTGACATATTAGGCAGGGTTCTCAAAAGGACCAGAATTAATAGAATGAAAAAAGGTGTACCTATATCGATGTACATATAACACACACACACACACACACACACACACACACACACACACACATATAGTGGGCTTATTAAATTATCTTACCACAGTGGATCTCTTGGCTGTCTTACACTGGGCCCTGCCTAGCTCATGAGGGTGAATGTCTCAGAAATCCCAGTTGGAAGTGAATACTGGACAGTACTGGCCTTTAGTCTATATTGGAGTCGTGAAGAATTCAGTAACAGAATATATGAACTTGTCAGCAAGAGTGAAGACACATGGACAAAAAGCAAATGTTTCCTCCACGCCCTTCTATCTGGGTTAACATCAGGAAGTTCTGTCCACATTTTGGGTACATCCACATGTCTCAAATAATCTGATCAAGAAAATCCCCCACAGGATTGTGTTTTGATTGATTCCAGATTAAGTCAAATTGGCAACCAAGGTTGACAATCTAAGCCCTCAATCTGGCCTAAGCACATCTCCTTACGTCATGTTTAATTTCCAAATGAAAACAATAGCCAGGTCATAATTCCACCTATTGTGATACAACTATCCCACATACAATTGCTGACATGTTATGTATTTTAGAATATGTGGCAAAGTCCCCATGAGGAATGCTTAGGCGTTTAGTGTCTCACAACTTCAATTTGATGGTAGAGGTTAACAGTGCCTAGTCACTGATATGTTCTCAATCCATGCCACATTACATGACAAAGATATAGAGGGATGAAAACACAAACATTTCCTTAATATATGTATATGCATAGATAAACATGCTCTTAACAAATAGAACAGAAACTGTCATATCATTTACAGTCCTCACTTCTGCAAGTGGCCATGTGGCATTAGCTGTTCATTACTGACTTCCTTCCTCTTCTGCTCGTTTACTATTGCCTTTGCCCTTTCAAGCAATGCAGCAGCTCTTCCTTCTTTCCATAGGGCACTGAGCATACTTTCATCGTGAAAGGTCTGGACCCTTTACCATTCTCCTGAGTTGGATTAACCTTAATCACAGAGCATAGTGATTCCAAGATATCCCCCAAAGACTCTCCTGTGCTGCAGATATAATATTCCATCCTACCATTGTGACGAAACCATCCAGTTTCCCCACTGGTAGTCTGGTAACCACTCCTTATAAATCTATTATTCCTTTCTTAGCTTGTTAATGTCTAGGCATCAGACGCTTGAAGTAGCAAAGCAAGTCTGGCCTTCCACTTCATTGAAAGTTTTGTTCTATATATTGATTCCTACTGATTTTCCAGGTAAACTATTGGTTCTATCTACATGAATCCTCACCATGCTGAATGTGATTCTCTGGATAGGAAGACATGATGATACTATGAAAATATTTTCTATAAGAATATAGTCTTCTAACAATTGTTCCGCCCAAAAGATTTGGTATACGTTCTTCTGCTATGATACATCCTAATAAAATCACAGATGGAAGCCAAATGTGTTAGAAAGGAATGAGTATTCAAGTACTAATTAGTTACTTTACAAGCCTACAAATTTCATGAATGGAAAAACTCAGTGACACAGTGTGACTCAAATCACTCAGAAACAAGTCTCCAAGTCTGTGTCAAGATTAACAAAGCTATCATGCAGAATTGTCTCCATGTGCTGGTATCAACTTTTGTGAACTGAGACTAAGTTTCTTGTTATATAGCTTATAAGATGAGATGTGTCATCTAGAAGTCTCCTAAATTGTACCACGTAGGAGTCTCTCTGTCCATTGAAATGTATCATCCGCTCACATTTGAGCAGAAAGAAGGATAAACTCTTCTCCAGGATTGCAGGTCAGCGCCTGACCTGAGACAATAATACGGTTATTATGCAAGTTATATGTCTTAACATGCCACAGAAATTTACCATAGTATAACATATAAGCTGCTGTGACATGCCTAAACCATCGTCAGTGTGCATTATGTCTGATTTGTCACAAGAAATCTGAATTATGTTCCTGAAACTTAAGTCACCTCTCCAAGTAACTCTTATTTCAGCTCAGTCAAAAATGAGTCACACGGCTCCACAGAAATACTAGCAAGCAGCTTCCTTTATTTTGTAGAAAAGGAGAAACATGGGAACAAGACATTTATAGAAAGTTGAAAAAAAAACAATCAAAACATGGTCACTCTTGGGTCTGTGTGTCTGGGCACTGTGCCTACGGTGTGTGTGTAAAGTCAGAGAACCTCAGTGTGAATTAGATCCAAATCCACTACCGATCAGAGAAGTGGCTAAGAAACAATGGATACTTCATTCTCATCCCTTTCAGGCAGAATTATTCAGTGTAGAAATATCTAGCTGGTCAGCCAGGGAGAGTTTGACACCGATTTAAACTAGATATAAACAGAGTTGTAGAAAGAGGGACAGACTGACTTGTCAAGTGAGAATCTTGGATCATGTTCTGTTGGGTCATCTTCTGGAAAAGAAGGCTAAAGTTTACAACTGTACCAAGAGCTTTTGCTCCTGCAAGTGTGCCAAGAAACTATAAAAAATATGTTTTATATGACAGAAACCTTCTAGTCCCTAAATTGCTTTAAAAAAAAAACTGGGTAAAAACAGTTTTCTGCTTTTACTTTTCTTATAGGCGCATTTTAATAAGAAGCTGCCTATAAAATCTGCGAGGTTCTTCTGAAGAGTAACAGAAGGAAGTAGAAAGCATTGCTAACATTAAAAATTGCTTGTCATATATCTGCTTTTATAACATAGTTTCTGAAAAGCTCTCCTATGCCTATGCCACTAAGCATAGAATTTTATTAATATTTTTAAAGTCTTAAATATGCAACCCCTTTAATCAATGGTTAATTGAATCAGCGATTAAATTACATTTTAGTTCAAATTATAGGAAAAAAAGTCTTACTTAATAAGAAAATAATTGATGTCAAGATAGTTGTCCTAAAATTTGAATATATGTTAGGAAAATAAATTGTAAAGTTATTTCCTCTAATAACTCAAATAAATACAAAGCCCTAATTACTTTTGAATGGGACATTCTGTTTTCAAGCTATTAGCTCAGTCAGACTGTTTGATTGTGAACAAAACAAAATGGAATGCTTTCAGTCTCAGAAGAATGAGGCTTTTCTTGGTGCCTAATTAGCTTTCCTTTTTTAAGGAAGAGGGTTTGTTCAGTGGGGCCCCCTCTTCAAAGTAGGGCCAGCAAGCTCACATTGAACAAGGTCAGAGTCAGTAGACATGGTTTTGAAGCATGCCAGATCACATTTCCTTTGGCGGTACAAAAAAACCAGAGGAACTTCCAAAAGTACAGGTTACCCCACAGGCTAACAAACAACTATGCCAATTGCTCCCTGGGGTAGTTCATCACAGCTGAAAGAGTCGGTGCACATAATTACTAGTGACAGGAGCATTTGCCTCAGCCAAATTGATTCAACTACCTACTGAGATTGTCATCAAACAAGGGGGACAAATGCCCTCGCCTTCATTTGTGTTTTTATCAAACGAGACTGATGTAGTCTCTTAACCAAACAGTTCACAAATAGTTAATAGGATTTTATAACATAAAGCAACTATTGTCTTTTAGATACAATGAAACCATGAACTTTTGAGCTTTATTTCAACCAAAAAGTTCTTGGAGTGATGCCATAGCATTGATTCAGTAGAATCGCTGACTTTCTGCTCTCGTTACAGTTTATTTTTCTAACAATAGTGTTAACTAATTCCTAATTTTCAATATTATTTTAATTTAAAACACAATGAAGTTTTACAATTAGATAATTTACAGATTGGCTAATATAGTCAGTAGGGATATTTCAGGACCCCGTGAGCAAACTTAAGCTTTGGAAAGGTAACAAATCAAGTATATTAACAATTTTCAATTGGACAGGCCCAGCAAAATGAGCCTTAGGGAAAGGTAATAGAGTGCTGGAGATGGCTGGATCATTAAAGGCTAGGTTTATCATCAAAATATAAAAGGAAGCAAATAGCTGTTTGACACAAATGAAAATTAAAAACAAAAGAAAACTGAGAGGAAGAGATAGAAGAAAAACTACAAATTGTTTTTGTATCTCAGTTCCCAAGTTCTATGAAAACTTGAAGTGTACTCATATAATCTAACGATACATATTAACTGCATAAATTACATATTCACATAAGTTAATTACAGTTTTTAAAGCAGAGGCCATGTTTCTTCAACACTTTGCTGACTTTTTTTATCAGTAAGATGAATCAACAACCTAAATGAACAGAGGAATAGTATATGTATTAATATATGTATAGAATCAATGTCATCGTGTTAAATAGGCTATAGATTCAAAACAATCACAGTCAAAATTCCAATAAGCTGTATTTGAGATATTTACAAAATGATTTCAATACAAATAAGCAAAAGACACAAAATAGCTAATGCCCTAGTAAAAGAAAAAGAATACAGTTAGAATAACTGATGCTGCCAACCTCATCTTAGTATAGTCCTGAAAGAGAATTCCATAATTAAGAAAATGAAACTGGCTACAGAATCAATGAACACATTAAGGGGACAGGGTAGTTGAGGGCTTAGAAATAAACTAACATCAATTAGCTTACTTATCATTGACAAAGAAGTAATTACAACGCAATAGGAAAAAACATCATTTCAATAATCAGAGCTAGAATAATTGAGCAAGCACATGCAAAAAAGTAGATACTGAGTTTATATTTCTTTTAAAACTCAACATGTCAATTATCATAGACGTAAATATAAAACAAAAATTAATTTAAAATATCCCTAGAAGAGAATATAAGTGTAAAACTAAATGACCCTGAGTATTTAAATATGTATTTTACATACAAATTCAAATGTGTAATCCACAAAAGAAACAATTAACAAACTGAGGCTCACTAAAACTAAAAATGTGCTGTTTCGCCGAAGATATTTACAGCAGAGCGAAAATATAACCAAAGGACTTGAGGAAACTATTTTTAAAAGCATGTTTAATAAAGACCAGCTATCCATCAATAAGAAAAATCAATTCTTAAAGTTCCAAAGACTTTAACAGACATACTGTTATAGAAGACGGGATGAAGCACACTGGAAAATGTTCTACTACATATCATCATGGAAATACAGCTTACAGGTACAAGATTTCACTTCATGACTTCAGGATGACAAACACCCAAAATATTGACACCATCAAATGCAGAAGAAGATATGGAGAGAAGCAACTCTCAGTGCTAACAGAGACGAACAGAGGAAAAGGCAGTTAGTTACAAAACTAAACATATTCTTTCCATATAAACCACCAGTTGAACTCATTGATATTTATCCCAAAAAGTTACAACTGCTGTTCACATAAGCTCCTATTTATAAATTTTTAGAGAGGATCAATTAATAATGCCCTGAATTTGTAAACAATCTAAAAATCATTCAGTAGTTGGGTAAATAAACTGGTATATTGGGATCTTGGTCACTACTAAAAAGGAATGAGCTGTCCACAAAAGAGTGTGGAGAGACTTTAAATACATATTATGAAATGAATACAGCCAATCTAAAGGGTCTCTATGCTTTATGATTCCAATAATAACCAGTCCAAAAAAGCAAAGATGTGAAACTATGAAAAAGTTTAATGGTTGATCATGTTTGGAGGGTGGAAAAGAGAGATAAATAGGTAATGCAAAGAGAAAAGTTGGGTGTATGACAGTATATTAATAGAATGGTAAATATACAACATTGTGAACTTGTTTGACTCATGGAGTGTATAAAACTGTGACCTTTTGTTGATAGCATGTCAGTGCAGGTCCATCAGTGGTAACAAACGTACTACTTGGATGTAGTGGTATGGTGATTTGAATGACAATGACCCCCATAGGATCACTTATTTGAATGCTTAGTCATCAGGGAGTAGAATTACTTAAGAAGGATTAGGAGATGTTTCCTTGTTTAAATAGGTGTAGTCTTGTTGGAGAAAGTGGGTCACTAGGGGTAGGCTTTGACATTTGAAAAGCTCAAGTCAGAGCCAGTGTCTCTCTTTCTTCCTGTTTTCTGAAGATTCAGATGTAGAAATCTCAGCTACTTTTCTAACACAAAGAATCTGGATATTGTATGTGATTGTGTTATCTTTGAATTGTTTGACTGCTGAGGAAGGAGCAACAGCTACTAAGAAACATTTGATTATAAATGTTGCTGGATTAATTCAACCTATATATTTTGAAAATGCTTTGATTCCAATATATTACTTTGGAAAAGAGGCTTTGCTTTTGTTTCAATAGGAAATGAGAGGCTGTGGATTCCTTAATGAAATTTGTAAAGGCTTTTCATAACACTACCTAGTTTAGAGCTTGATAAGAGTCTTATGCTGATCATTTTTGATATTCTGCCCACACATTGTCTAGAGGCCACATCACCAGAAGCCTAAAAATCATGCAGTAATAATAATATTTGAAAGACAATAGCCTTTTTTTTTTTTACAGTGATTAAGTTTTAACTCTGCTGTGGCACCACTAAGGACTTTCAATGACCTTGTTCAAGCAAACACCTTGAAAAGCTACAGAATATGGAAATGGACAATTAAAGCTAGAGCTGAAAATACATCAGAACACAATATCAATATTTGATGCCATCAATGGCAATATTTTTAAAATTAACTTTGGTTGTGGTTTACATTATACCATGGTCACTTGCGTACACTAGAGGTGACAAGTGTCTCTCATTTAAACACGTGGGCAGTTTCCTCTTCTCAGAACAGAATTTTCTTCCATATCATTGAGAGCTCTTGTCAGCAAAGCATTTGATAGAAACTTCTGGCTTAGCTATCACCTTTATTGAGAATCTTTAGCCCTATTTTAGATAGATATCATGACGTAAGTCATTATAAAATTTACTAAGGTTTTGCATATAGACATTAATTGATGTCCCCACAAAAGCATAAAAATTTTCTTTTTCTTAGGCTAACACACCTCATAGGTAAGAACTGTCTCAGAGATGAACCAAGTACAGGAGCTGATACTCATCTTCAAGACAATGTAGAAATAATGAGTAAAATGTGGCAGTTTCCTTTTAAAACAAACAGGTCTGGCTTCTCAGAAAAATTTTGAATAACTGAAATATTTATCTCTGAGGTCTTCAAAAATCTGAGGAACCTGGGGAAATATACTTTGCTGTATTGCCCGAGGAAGGAAATAAAAAGCAGAAAGCATTGAATGAGTGGTAATATACAAATAGAAAATCTGAATGAATCTGGTCATTTTTCTGAGTGTTCTTATAATTTCTATAGCTTTGCTCATTAGTGATATTGGAATTTCTTTGCAGATGAACTTATCAAAATATTATTCATTTTTTTAAGTTATTTACTCTTCCCCCCCTTTTTTTTTTTTTGGATATATCATCACAAAATCTATCCTCTTGTGTTCCAGAGTTCAACAGGAGTGCTTCTAAGGTTTTATTCACCACAATGCATAACTTTTCTACATTTTAGCCACTGTGACCTTTTGTCATACTAAAAGTGTTCCTTTCATAATTCTTTCCTATTAATAGCTTTTGCAAGGAGTAATTATAGGATTTTTTGAAGTCTTGCTTCTGTGCCCATTGAAATGACTATTTTCTTCTAAGTCTTTTAATATGGTTAATTACATTGATACTCCATTCATCCCAGCTTACTCATGTATTCGTAGAACATGATCTGTACTATGGTAACGATAATAATGAAGGCGTACTCATGTTTGTATAAAACTGTGTGAACGTGTCAACAAATGTTGGATTTAACATGTTATTTAGGGATTTGTTAAATTAAATTATGTGATAATTGTGTTTATTTTACTAATTTATGAAGATTAAATTGACTTCTAAAGTTGTCTTTTCCTTGCTAATCTTGAAAACAAGATTCATATGAGAGAAAAATATAACAATGCAAATTTTTCTAAAGCCTAACCCATAACAGTATTTGAGCTTGGCAGAAAATTCATGAAAAGCATTCACCTATTAATTCTATTTTTATTATTTTATCCATTTAGCTTTTGTTTTGATCACAGTTATCAATTGTGTAATTTATAACTTTCGATAATTTAGTTTTTCTTTCAATAATATTTATGCATAAAATTGTATACAACGTTCAACCTTTTCATTCATAATAAAAACTGTCTCTTTTTAATGTCCTATTTGCAGCCTTGCCAGAGTTTTATCTTATTATTTAAGAAGAAAAAACCAACAGATTCTGCTCATATCTGTTTTTTTTGTATTTTCTGCCAAAATGATTAGTCCAGAAACTCATAAATGCTAAGCAAGCAATCTATCCTTTAACTCCAGCCTTCTTTCTAAAACAGGATTTATTTATTATTTATTCATGTGTAAGAGTACGTGCAAGTCTGTGGGTATGTTTGTGACTATATTTATCGTATACATGGAGATCAGCAGAAAGTGTTTGATGCTCTGAGCCTAGGGTACAGGTGTTTTAGGGTTAGCCAATATAGATACTACGAACTGGTCTCTGATTCTCTGAAAGCGCAGCAGGCAAGGCATTTTAGCCATCGTCCTTGTCCCTAACTTCTTAATTTCATCCAGTATTTTCTCATTTCTATGAGCTACCTCACCTTCAACCTCATCTAGATTCTTGAGTTGTCTGATTAAACCACTTGACATTATTATTTAAAGCGTTAATTTCACAAATATCATGCAAACATCATTTTCATACCTACTGAGAAGTCTACTTGCAAAATTCTAAATGCATAGAATAATTTGTCTTTCTCTATATCACTTGGCACTTAACTTTAAAGAATTGTGATCCAAAACTGTGACCCATAAATTTAAAATTTTACATAGGTGTTCTTCAACTTACAATGTGGTATGTTCTGATAAGTCTATCATAAGCTACAATTATCATAAGTCAAAGGTGTTTTGTATGCCCCTAAACTACAGACTACAGGATATCAATATTATGAGTTAGTCTAATCTGCTACAAAACTGTTCATAACTCTTTTATTTCAAGACAGGGTTTCTCTGTGCAACAATCCTGTCTGTCCTGGAACTTGCTTTGTAGACCAGAATAGCCTCAAACTCGCAGAAATCTGCCTTCCTCTGCCTCCCAAGTGCTGTAATTAAAGGCATGTGTTCGACCACCGTCCGGAGATAGTGATAACTCTTAACATTCTCTGAAGTCAACCTACACAAAGTCTGTTTTGCAATACTAACTACTCACTACATTGTGGGCTCCAGCTTATCGGTATTTTCTTTTATGATTTTGTGTACAACTGGAAATATCATATCTCTGCTATAGTTCGCCATATCAAAAAACTGTGAAACATGCTCTATATGTTAGGTAGAACAGATTCAAAATTCAGAATTCTAAATATTGTTTCCTGAATATGCATCATCTTATACCATCATAAAGTCATAAATTTGGTCATAATTTTGGTTTGGTGTATATACTAAATTTGCTGAGATTCTCTTACTATTACCATCACTATTTATATTTTTGTGTGTCAGTCAGCTATAGTTGCATATTGTTGATTTCATGTCAGCTTGAAATACAAAGGCAAAATGTTTTTTCAGGCATTTCCCTGCTTCTATACAATGTGGGCCTTGTTTTCATCTGCATATATCTGTGAACCTGAAAGTGCAGGTTTAATAATTATATTGTTAAACAATGCATTATTAATTATTTAACTTCTTTTTATTCAAGATTCTCGTCTCTTCTAGTTGTTATGTACAGGGAGCCGGACAGGATCGCCATTGCAAGATGACACCACATCCTGTCTTGCTGGTTATAAACAACTCCATATTTGGCTATGCCTTTGAGAGCTGCCTGTCCCCAGCTTCCCGCATGCGCTGTGGATAAGGGTCCCTGGGCCTATCTCGATGCAGTCTGGTGTCAGCTGATGATGGCAGCCAATCACAGGATGACCCATGTGCCAATTCCATATATAAGCAGCCGCCATTGTGCCCCCCCCTCTCTCTCTCGCCTCCGTCTCTCTCTCTCTCTAGCATCTCTCTCATGTCTCCCTCTAGCGTCTAGCTCTCTCATCTCTCTCTCTCTCTTTCTCGTCTCTCGTTTCCTGTCCCCCTTCGCATAAAGCTCTCCCTCAACCAAATGCACTCCAGTAAAGCGTGATCTGAGAAGAATCCTCGTGTGTGGTGGGTGTTTCTTCCTCGCCGGTCAAGAACCCCCCCCCCCCCCCAGTTATGAAGTTCTGGGTAACTCTGTAATTCTGTCATACTCTGATATAGTTCAAGTTTCTGATATTAAATCTGTGAAAACCCATAATTATACATTCTTAATGGGTGGGTTGCCATCTGTATTTCCTTTGTATTTGCTGTTCTCACATTTCATTTTCTTTTTCTGCATATTACTATTTCCATATTTTTCCATATTAGCAGTTTTCACAGTGGTGTCTAGGAAGTCTGGCCACAGACACCCTTCTGGGAGATCTGTGAAGACAACATTTCTTTTTTGCAGAATACTAAATACCCTTTTAGCTTATTGGGAGTAGCAGTCCGTGTGGATATTCTAAAACATTCAAAACATTTTCAATAATTATTGTTTTTTTTTAATACCTGTAATGTATGCTTTAAAAGAAAGATAAGGCCCTATACCTACAGAAACACACACTTTAGCCACAATATTTAGAAGAACTAAGCTAGAAATGACCCAGAAGCCAACTCCCTGAGAACTAGTTCTTATAGTAGTAATAGATGCTATTCAAACTGCCAAAAGATAAAAACAATCAATAGTCTAATACAGATGTAAATCCTATGAACCACAACAATGGCCAGCATGTCAAGAAACAGCCAAGTGTGAAATAGTAGAGTTTATATTTTTTAGGGTAGCCCAAATGTCTAATTGAACTTCAGACCCACTCAATTGGGAGGGAGATTTGTGGCTTGTCCTGTACATCTATCCAAATGCATACAAGGCTGTTAAAGTCACAGACACTAAAGAAGAACCTACTTTTTTGAGTCAGTACAATTTCTAATTATATTTTACTGAATTATGTATCCTTATCTGTATAAATAAGTGTAGCTTTCACCCCTCATCAAAGAATCCATTTTTCATAGAGACCATTGTAATATTTCATATGTGGTCAAATGCAGAGAACAACTCAACATGATGTGTATAACCCCAATTGATACATTTACACAACTACAATACAACCCCTACACACAAGGCTCAGGGGAAAATCACAAAAGAGAAGGCAGAAAGACTGTAAGAGCCAGAGGACCCACATGTCTGCTGTGAGATAGTGAGTGTCTCTGTATATGACAGGAAAGTCACACTCAGGAAATCTCAAAAATATGGTTGCTTAAACAATACCTACAGAACACCCCGTTGACATGTGGGAAATCTCATGTGGTCTTATCTTAGATGAAGAGCTGTAAATAATTAATTGCTGCTAAGAGCTAGAAAGCCAATCTACAGGGAATTACCCCCAAATAGTTTAGCCTATCCCAAGCAGTTGTCCAGAAACACAGATACATATGAGCAACAACAAATGGACTCAACAGACTGCTTTTATATATACATATGTGTGTGCAACAATAATTGAAGAAGATGTTATGAATTTGAGAGGAAATCTGTCAGGAGCCATTTTCCCCCAAAATTATTGCAGGGACCATTGCCCTGGGGAGTTTGCAGAGAGCCCCACACCCAAAAAGTATTTAGAGCTGTTTTATTGGCAGAGTCTATTTCACACCCAACTATCTTGAGAGCTATCTGTTAGCAGAACCCACCCCACATTCCAACTATCTAGAGAACTAGGTGTGTCAACTTGCGACTTCCTGGACCAATCATAACCTCCAGGACGACGACCTCGCAACCGGCTGGAACCATCGCTGCAAGATTCCTTCCTGCCCATGCCCCTGCCCCCCAAATTCCTCATCCAGGGGCTATAGAAGCTGCAACCACGACGCTAATAAACGGAGGCTTTGACAAATCTGATTGGCCCCCTTCCTGTCTCCCGCCCATGTCTTTCAGATAGCGCCTCTCGGGGACCCTGGAATAACTGACCAGCCAGGCGGGTTACAACCCCTAGACTAACTTACCCGCCGAGGCGGACTACAGAAATCAGGTGGAAGACAGAGGGAATTGGAGGTGGGAGAGAGAAAGGTGAAAACGATGTAAATGCAAAACCCTTGCAAGAAAATCTCGAAGAATGCAACAGAGAAAGAATGAAATAATGAATAGACTATTGGGGTACAGCATATCTGTTACACATAGGATAAAAGCATTACTTTTTAAGAATGATTTTATTTGTTTTATTTTTCTTTATTTTCACAGATACATGTTTCCTCTTAGCTTGCATAATATAGATGTATATGTAAAATGTAATTTGTAAATAGTTTTTTAAGTTTACCTTTCCAAATTTGCGACATCTTCAGTTTAGAGCAAAAATAATTATAAAATACCTTTTGCCTCCTAGGTAGAATATTTGGCATTACGAATGTGATAATGAATAAATCACATTCTCTATTTCCATTTTTATGGAGGTAGAAGAGGAAATAAGGGACACCTAAAATGATTATATTAATATTATGTGGAAAATCTCTGCTATGAGTCATTGCTATGTTTACTGAGAGTGCAGGGATGGATTCCATGTTTACATACTGATATATTAAAGAAGAATAGCGAGGTAAATGAATATTGTCGCCGGGATATTTTAAACAGAGGTACATTCTGTGTACTCTTACAAATACTAAAAAAGGTATAAAAAAAAGTGTCAGGGACTGGGGACATCTAGTTAAGATAAGAACCTTCTAATGGTTGATAATAATCTGAGAGCAAAGTTGTAGTTAGCATGTTTCAAATATCCTGCAAAGGAGTTCTAACATACAGGTGCTTCTTCATAAAATATAAAGTTCTATGGTCAAAATAATCTACATTTCAAGCATTCACATATACAATTTTAAGGTCAATGAAAAATCTTGAATTCATCAAGCTAATTCCATGTTAACTAGGTACTTTTAAACGCACCTATATTCTAGGTGTTTTATTATTACCTATTGCCATCCCATGCTACCCATGTATTTCACAAAATACTTTGTGCAATATCGAACAGAAACTATATGGTGGCTAAAAGGTTTGTCTTTTCACATATATGTTGATAATTGGACTTCATTTGTAATTCAATAGGAAGTCAACGTTAGTGTTCCAGAAGGAAAATAGGAACCGTAATTCAGCCTACATATAGGATAGCTAGAAGGGGAGATATGCAGGAGGCTGGAACACCAGAGAGGAGAATTCATTCTTGGAACAGTTCAAAATACAAAACTATAAACATATGTTTTGGAAATGTTTCTAGATTTAATAAATTCTATGATAATATACTAGGGAGATTTCTTTGAAAATCTGTAACAGATGCCAGAAAGAGCACTATCCACTTTATCATCAATTAACATATATGTGGGATCTCCAGGGGGCACTACACTTGTATATAACAACCAAAAACAAATTACAACAGCCTTGCCTTGCTGTCAAACTGGAGAATAAATGATCGAGATAAAAATAATTAATTTCAAGTGGATTCAATTACTGTAGTCAGTCACTGCTCAAGTATTTAATAAGTACCCATTGGGTACAAGTCATTTTGTGAGGTTCTTGTAAAAACCCATAATTATATTAATGACAAGAGAGTTTTTCATGACATAGTAATATGTAATTCACATGGGAGACTGAATGAAATCTCTCTGGTTTAGCTCTTCTGAGTCTTACTAATGGAGACATCCATTAAATAGTTATACTAAAGAGCCCATCAAGGAAAAGATCTTTATATATCCCATCATTTGAGAGGATATTGAAATGTACTTATTCTAAAGTGTCAGAAAACTCCTATGTCCATTCAATCATAAAGTCTAAACACAAGTTTAGTACAAGTGTCTGGCACTAAGCAAGGACAGAGATAAAACAGGAGCCACACTTCCCCAAGTTCTTAGTTGTGTGGAGGATGAAATCTGTTAATGGAGGTAAATCAGAATTAAGAAGAGGTAGGAATTATGTATGTGATAAATGCAAAGGAGAGAAATGAGGCAAATAGAGATACTGAAACATCCAAAGAAGTAGAGAGAAAAATATTTTTGAGAAAATATAGGAGGAGCTCATGCCCTGTGGTAGGCATGATGTAATAAAGACAAATTTGAAAGTAAATATAGATAACTCTTTAAAGCAGATGTTCGACAAATGAGAGGCTAGAAACACACAGGTGCTTCAAAACATAGATGCTAATTTATGAACAGAGAGAGTGGAGAGCTGGGCTGTGGTAGCAATTGCCATTAGTCCCAGCAGTCGGGAGGCAAAGGAGGAGGATCTTGGTGAGTTCGAGGCCAGCCTGGTCTACAAAGCAAGTTTCAGGATAGGTAGGACTGTTATGCAGAAAAATCCTGTCTTAAAGAGTTGAGAACAGAAGGAACTTAACATTGAAAAGAACTGAGTTTTAAAAAATTAGATAAGTTAGACAGGGTCATAGGAGTTAACCATGTAAGAATAATTGACCTCAATCATTTCAGTTTTTGATATTAGCAAATAGTTTCCATCATAGTTAAATAAGTATACAGATTGGTTTATTAATGTCAAGCTTATTAATGTCATGATTCTACTCTGAGAGGTCTGGAGGCTTAGTTTCTTTAACAGCAATAGGAAAAAAATGTATTGAACAAGGAGAGAGTCACAAAGAATATAAAAATTTGAGTTTAAAATATATCAGCTGCTGGGTCTTGAGGTCGACTGATTTCCAATTTTTTTGAATAAAATCTAAATAAGCTGGCACTCCCACCAGCAGTGGAGAAGTGTTCACCTTACTTCACATCCTCTCCAACGTAGACTGCCATTAGCGTTTTTAATCTTGGCCATTCTGACAGGCGTAAGATAGTATTTCAGAGTCAGTTTGATTTGCATTTTCTTGATTGCTAAGGATGTTGAACACTTCTTTAAGTGTATCTTGATCATTTGAGATTCTTCTGTTGAGAATCCTGTTTAAATCTGTACCCCCTTTTTAATGGGATTATACCACTCTTGGGCATATACCCAAAGAATGCCCAATCATATCCTAAGGATACTTGCTCAGCTATGTTCATATCAGAACTATTTGTAATAACCAGAACCTGGAAACAACCTAGATACCCCTCAATCAAAAAAATGAATAAAGAAAATGTGGTATATCTACACATTGGATTATTGCTCAACAGGAAAAAATGACATGAAATTTGCAGGGAAATGGATATAAGTAGAAAAATAAATCATCCTGAATGAGGTAACCCAGACACAAAAAGACAAACAGGGCATGTACTCACCCATAAGTGAATATTAGCTGTAAAGCAAAGGATATAACCGGGCTACAATCCTCAGCCCCAGACAAGCTAGGTAACAAGGAGGACCGAAAGAGGAACACATGGATCTGTCTTCCTGGGAAAATGAGGTATCTGAGATGCCCTGGGTAAACCGAGGGGAGAGTAAAAGAGAAGGGATGGAGGAATGGGAACATGAGGGATAAGGATGGTGAAATTATGGGCAAGACAGAGAGGGAGAATGATGGGGGAGCTATTTGGATAGAGGGGGAAGTGGGGGTAGACAAGCGGGAGTAAAAGAGGCAGGGGAAACTGTGGTTGGCATGTTAAAAAAATTTTAAATGATGAAAAAATATATCAAATGCTTCTTAAGAAAATCATTAACTTTTCTTCTTTAGAGGAAATTTTTTTCCAAACAACATAGACTCTCATTCAAAAATGAATAAAGAACAAAATAGTAAACCCATTCCAACTAGGAGACAGTTTTTAGTGATGCCCAATGCATAAACAGGTGTTCTGAATATATGCAGTACTTCGAACATAAATATTCTATTTAGGAAGTAAATAATGGATGACATTTTTCCAAAATAAAAATTACAAAATATGGAGAAAGGTTTCTTCCTTTACTCTGGTGGCAGTCATCAGGTGAGCCAAGATGAAAGCATATAAATACATCCAGGAAATTTGGAAGAAGAAACAGTCTGACTTGATATACTTTTTTTCTGAGGGTCCACTGCTGCCAATATTACCAGTTCTAGACACAGCCTGGAGCTCCCTGAACCACCGGTCTGATAAAACATGAATGCTGAGATACAAGGCCAAGCAAAGTTATGTCATAGACAGAATTCATGTCTGTCATATGACCACAAATGCCTGGTTCTTAAAGGTTCAACTTACAGTAGGCCCGGCTATCATGGCATCAACCAACAAAAGTTTGCCCAAAGCCTTTGGTGTGCTGCTGAGGAAAGAGCTGAACCCTGGGGGACTTTGAGAGCACTAATTTTTTACTGGGTTGGTGACGATCTCACAGACAATTTTTTTTTGAGGTTATCCTCATTGATCCATTCCATAAACTATCAGAAGAAATCCTGGAACCCAGTGGGTCACCCAACCAATCCACAAGCACAGAGATTTGTGTGGACTGGTGTCTGCTAGTCTTGACATCTATGCCTTTGAAAAGGGCCACGAGTTCTATCACACTGTTGGTGGTCCTAGGGAATGTACTCTCCAACACCACCATTACCACCAATACACATAATATTTGTAAAGTTAATACCCAGTAAAGAATTTAGGACAGTCAAAAAAAAAAAAAGAACAAAATACTTTATGGAATCCTTAGCAAGTAGTTGTTAAGGAATACAAAAGTGTATACGACAAGGTAGGGAAAAGTTCATTCTCTGCCATGGAAGGTGCTTTCAATATATTTTGCTTCCAAAACACAGAGTGCCCTAAAGGGGAGAAAAGAAAAAGAAAAAGAAAGCTAGGCAAGATGGTCAGGAAGCTGAGGCAGAGGGATTGATGCAAGTTAAAGTCAGCACGGGGCAAGGGAGAGTATCCTCCTAGAAAAGGTGTTTTTGCCTTTTCTTTATTTAAAGAAGCCAGAAGACTCCAAGGATTGTGGAACACGTGACTCATCAGAACAAAGAAATGATCATGATGTAAAGGAAAATCTATTTTCTAAATGATGAGAACATAGTGTATCACACAACCACTCAAAGGTAAGACATACCCTGTTCTATTATCTAACGCTTTGGAGGAGTCCATGGCAAGGCACTGAAAAGGAAGGGAAACGGCCCTGTTACCTGGACCATGCTTCCCCTTTGCTGGGCTGAAGAAACAAGCATGGTCTTCTAGTTCTCTATGACAGCTTTCGATGCTAACTAGGAAAAGAATCAGAAAGGCAGGGTTAACTCCATCTGAAGAAGCACAGGTCTCTGAGATTATGAATTGGATTGATGAATTTTTCTTTCCTGAAGAACAACATGCAGATTAAAGAGCTTTTAACTGTTCTTGATGCAATCAAAAGGTTATGGTTGTCCGCTAAAAACTCAGTTTCGGCCACAGTTTATGCAAGTTGCTCATATTACTCACTCAGTAATGATGTCCTTGGCCCTACTCTTTGTGGTCTGGTTCTCATTTGTTTGGTATTGCATTCCAAGACTGCGATGACTCAGAAATGGCCCTTCTTTTTTACAGTAAGAACTAGCATGTTTTGCCTGAAACATCTCAAGTTTAATCGTTTGTCTGTGGTCTTCCCACAATAAATCCAAGCAGGTGGGTATAAATAAAGACTTTAACCAGTTGAGTGAGAAGACCAATGTCTTCAGCCAAAAAGCTTCTGAAGTTATCCAGTTTAAATTCATTTGATACCCACAGAAAATGTCATCTTTTTTGATAACATCCAGTATTTATTGTTATCAAAATATGGTTGCTAACTACTATCAAGTAGTCTATTTAGAATGCATGAAAACATTTTCCAAGAGTTAAGAGAACCAAATATATTTAAAATATGTAGAAATAGTTTAGAGAGAATGTGAAATCTGTATCGAATCTAAGATATGTTATAAAGAAGAGGTATGGGATTTGTGATAAGCTGATATAAAAGGTAAAAGTGAGTAATAGGTAAAATGTGGGCAGATATATTTAACATAATATTACTTTATTTATGAACTAAGAAAATAGGGGAGTTATCTCCGAGCTACAGAAGATACCTAAGCAGAAACGGAACTAAAAATCATACAAACACTGAACGTAGAAATGCCCATTTCCTGGGACAGTAGACTGTCATACATCCTGAAAATTAAGTTATTCATTCAGTGAGAAAAATGTTCCCCCTCCCGACTTACCCTTCCCAATGTTTACGTTCCACAATCCCTGAGTTTCCCCCATTTTTTCTTTTTCCTGTATTAAATTATGACTTTCTTCTTTACCTGGCCAGCAGTAAAATGTGAGTTATACCAGAAACAGAGAAAAAACAAGTTTAAGATACTATCTTCCATAGAAAAGTACTTGAACGGGTAGTCTTTTATGATATTCTAAATGCAGTAAGATATAAACATGAATTAAATTTGTATAAAAGAACTAATGCTCAACCTGGTCTTAAATAAATAAAGAGACCAGGGAGATGATCACTTGATAACATGCTTGCCATACAAGCATGAGGACCTGAGTCTAGATCCTCACCAAACGTGCCAAAAGCTAGGCGCTGCAGCATTGTAAACAAACCCAGTGTCAAGGAGTTGGAGACCTCAGGCTTGTTGGAAAGAGCACCTAACCACTCAGTGAACCCCAGATTCAAGGAACAGTCTTATCTCAAAAGGTAAATTGGAGAGTGACCAATGAAGACACCCAACCTCACCCTTGACCCCATCCCCCAAGAACTCATGTACCACACACACATTTACCACCACCCCACCTATACTCAAAGAAGGCAAAGATGTAGCAATAACTTTGATCAATAATCATAATTTAGAGAGAGAAAAAAGATGCCATTCTACCCATAAAGAACAGACGTACTTGATCATACTAGTGCACACTGGAGGGTAGCTACAGGTGCCAAGGACTAGGGATTTTACCTGTGCTGGAATTTCTCTGCATCTATGTGTTCCTCTGTCCCTGATCCATGTAACTGTAGACTATTTTTCTTTTTTGTTTGTTTGTATTTTTGAGATAGGGTTTCTCTGTAGCTTTTTGGTTCCTGTCCTGGAATTAGCTTTTGTAGACCAGGCTGGCCTCGAACTCACAGAGATCTGCCTGCCTCTGCCTCCTGAGTGCTGGGATTAAAGGCGTGCACCACCACCACCCGGCCGTTTGTTTGTTTTTTGAGACAGTTTTTCTCTGTATAGCTCTGGAGCCTGCCTCTGCCTCCTGAGTGCTGGGATTAAAGGCGTGTTCCACCATCACCCGGCTGACCATTTTCAACAAATGCTTGAAAAAACTTAGAAGAGAGGCCTGACAGAAACTTAAACCAACAATCCAGAAATTAAAAGAACGAAGTTCAGCATCATGGTCTCAGTTATTTGAAACTGTTCTAATTTGACAATGACTCATCTAAATGCAGCAAGAATTCTTTGCTTGGTAAAGAAAGGCTGCTGTCTACCTTCTGTTTCTCTACTATGCCATACAGATATGGTCATTTAATCCACGATTTAAATAACTATTATCAGAAGAATAAGCAGTCCTTTCAATTGAATATCCACCATTATAAACATAGACATAGATATAGATATATAGGTTATAGGGTTTCTCACTTTATTATCCCACTGACTGGCAGAAACATAACCCTAAACTAACCCCTGCTAAGCACCTGTATCTGTGACAAGACTCAGAAAACACCACTACAGTGTCCCTGGGACACCTGCTGCCTTCTCAGCAGGAGGAATCAGGAAGCAACACCCTGCAGGTGGAGAGAGCAATATCAAACTAATCAGCAACATCATAGAGTAAGTTTTGTCCATTGCCCAAAGGTAAATCACGTCTGGCTCTTTTGCTATGTCCACTTATCATGTCAACAGAAAGTGCTCTAGCTTGTTACTGGAGCCAGGAGCTCCTGCAGTCACCAAGGTCTACCCACCTCATTCCTCCTTTCTTGAGCTTGTGTAATGGACTTTAAAGCTTCTGGAGTCGACAACAAATTTATTTTCTTTCTGAGCATTGCTTGCAACCTACTGAGTGTTTCTGATTTGTTAGCACGTGGCTGAGCCTGCCAAGAAGGACCTCCTCTTTGAAGTAAACCAGGGAACCCAGCAGTTCCCAAATTGGTATCATCCCTTTTACAAGTTGAGGGGCCTCATGGGTACTTTAATGCTTATTTATCACAGACAGGCTCGGAGAGTATGAAGCTTTAACCAAACAACTCCCGTGTGATCAAAGGGGAATACAGCACAGCCAGCAATGGATCTTTTTCTTCAGAGTGACTTTTACAAGTGACTAAGGCAATGAGAAAAGGAGAAACAGGTGAAAAGCTTGGGCCAAGTGAGCTGTGCCAAGTATTTCACAAGTGAGGAGGTAGTGAAGAATTAGAAAACAAAACAAAACAAAAACATCGAGTTTGCTTTTGTGAGGCTTCTTAACTTGTGCTGCCTAAACAGAAGGCTAATCCTATTCAGAAAACAGTTGTTGGATCCCAAGCTGGACCCTATCTTTAGAGGAGAGATGTAAAATGGGGCTCACAGAGAGCTCGATGCAGTCAGGAGCTGGGGGTGCCTCCAGTTATTTCCCCAACTGCACACTAAAAGCGACAGGAGTGGTGTATCCTCAGACAACCTTCCTCTGGCAGAGCGATATCAGCAAGTGGCCTGTTTTGCTGCTAGATGTGCTAAAGATTAGATAAGAAAGCAAACAGTCCCTGTGGGATACTCCAAGTCCTCCAACTGCCAAAATAGGATCCCAGAGCAGATCAAAAGCAGAAAGGATTGGAGAGCATCTCCAAAGCATTTCACAGGAGCATGGCGGAGGCCTAAGAACCAAAGCCCAGGCATGGAATTAGAAGCTAAGCTTACATTCCAGTGGGAGGGTTTTTCAGCTGAAGGGTTAGAGTCCTGTGTGCCACTTGCAGTTTTTCCCTCCCACTGTTTTTCGTATTTGTTAACACATCTCACAAAGTGAGTAACTCAAGATGGCCTGTTACTCCGTGGGTCAGAGCAGCTCCGCAACAGTGAAAGGAGTGGGACTCTGTTTACTATTTTGCCATGAATAAACTGGAGACTCACCTAAAGTTTCTATATTATGTTCCCCTGCCTGTAAAATTCAGAGCCATCACTATAGACCTTTCTGGTTCATGACATGAATGACCTCATGACTTGCACCTTAGCTGTAGGACTTTAGGTGTCAATAAAAAACTCTATGCCAGTTGTTATTTAGTGATATTCAGTGTAGGGAAGAGAGTAGCTAGGAGGAAAGTAGATCCAGAAATATTTGCATGTAATTCCCTCGTACAGAAAGAGCATCATTCATAAAGGAAATACTGTTATTCAGCAAATATAGTTGTTTTGTCCTATTAATATCCCAAATCTAAGAAGAACACACACACACACAATTATGGACCATCAGTATATGAACATGTGGCAATGTTTATGAATATGTTGTTATAGCTGCAATCAGGCAACACAAAGAACACAGGGCTCATACTTATTTCCCAAAGATTATTCCTGTTTTAGAAAGATGATCGACATATTCTGTTTATGTTTACCTGCTTTCATTTATTGAAACTTAATACATCTTACAAGTTAAACATGGACAGTTTGTTAAACATCATTTCATGTGTTTAAAGGCATAGCGTGAGACCAGTGTGAGGTCAGCCAACGATGATGCAAAAATGAAAAATCTGACTTGTTCCTATGCTTGAATGGCCTTCCTACTGAATAGAAACCTGACAAACACAATAAAGAAACCTTAATGTGATAACTATGACAAACGCAAACAAAGTGCTTGGGAAAATTAGAGAACTGAGACCAGTAACTCTGCCTTTAGAAAAGGTGGAAGAGCTCCAAGGAGGCTCATAGAAGGTGACACTTCCGGGCGTAGATGACTGCAGGTTTGACCTTTCCAGAGAAAAAGCTTTTAATTAGATCTAGAATACAAAGACTGTGACCGGAAATGTATCCCAGACAAAAGAAGAGGGTTGGCAAAGGCATGGGGAGATGGAAACTTAACAAACAGTTGGTCTTTCCAAGTGAATGATTGTGAGGGCTTAGAAGGAAGAAAACAAGACCGGAAAAAAAAAAAATAGTAAGAAGTCTTAGTTGAACAACACGGAAGGTTCTCAACTTTACCCAAATGGACCATGGAGGAGTTGTCGAAACTTACAGCATTGGCCCAAAATGTGATAGGTGACTCAAAATAAAAATAAAATAAAACAAAAATGTCCCCCAAAATGGCCCAGCCTAGGAAACCAAGATCCACACATGATTCAAATTCACCTCAAACTTAGCTGAAGTTTGGCGCCACCTGGTGACAATTTCCTGCTTGGGTTTGAATACCCGTGGGAGTGACTAGGTTCCTGTAGTGGGCAGGATCTTTAAAATGGAGCCAGTGATTCCACCAAGGGAATGATGCCGACTTCATTGATTCAATTTACTGGCCCGGAATATGTTGAGAATATAGTTCGTTTCTTTGCTGTTCCTTGGTTTATTTTATCCCCCTGTTCTTATCCCACAAGAGCAAGACTTCTGTCTGCTGTGAGCGTAACTAGCGAACTCTAATCCTTCTACATTTTCATGAGACTGATGTTGACATGCGGATGATGTTGCATCTCTTTGGCGAATATCACTATAACAGCGCTTCCTACAGCTATCTTGCTCTTCATCATCATAAGCGAGTTGGATATTGATCTTAATAACACAGATGGGAGAAAGACTTTTTTAAAGTTAATAAAATCAGCACCTATAAACCAGCAACAGTCTGGAGATGAAGGGGCTCTTTGATAACTGTTCTAACCTTGGGCATGCATATATTTAAGAGCTAAGGGGGCTACGAGAGTGAATGCTCCCTTTCACTTGTGTGTGGACCGTTATCCAGACTAGAGTGATAGCTTAATGCTGATTTGACTTTACCTCAGTAGCCT
>NC_022021.1:63997269-64016841 GCF_000317375.1 Microtus ochrogaster
TTCTTTCTTTCTTTCTCTCTTTCTTTCTTTTTTTGACTTAAGGAATGCTTTTTTTCTTTAAACCAAGTACATATAGATTAAGGGATAGCAACTCTAGCCCAGCTGTTGCCACTCCCTTTGTCTTATCCCACACCAGTTTCTTCTACCCTCTGCCATCACATTCATCACCCAACGGTAAACATTTGCAGTTTATAAGTACAACACGTAAAAACACAGGTTCCTTCCTACAGTCGGGGTCGAAGAAGGGGTTAACAGCTGAATAAGGCACGTGACACCTTAGAAAGCGCCAGAGGGCACAGGCTAGAAGGTGGCACTGGATCTCAACAGCTACAGCTATTAGTGAGGAGGCAGCAACCCTTCAAAGTGCCAAGTCTGAAGCTAAACTAATAGGCTGAAGTGACATAAGGGAAGAGCTGCATGTCAGCCATATTTGATCCTGCTATCCTTTTGCCCACTAACCCAATGGGAAAACGCTAGTCTTGGATTACAAATGCCTCCTCCTGTGCAGAGGTCCTGGAGGAAGGTAGGAAGGAGGGAAGAGGGAAATTCAAAAGCCAATATTCTTGTGTGCATAGGAACTGATAGAAGATAGGAAAACCCAGTGAGGAAGGGTTCTCATACATACTCTTCACAGGGCCACCAGTGAAGGAGGGGGGAGTAGAGGAAAGGGATGGGACACATTAGCTCCCAACCACCCAGGCACCCCTGTCTCTCTGCTACATTGTATGCCAAAGAGAAGGTTGCCTCAGGAGCAACAGGGCAGGTGAACGTCTTAAATTCTGGTTGAGGTGATGATCTCCTCATACTGAGGTGGCTTCCATCTTATCATGGCAGAGGACACAGTGCCTCTTTTATTCTCAAAGAACATATAATCAGTGAGAATCATGGCTCCTTGCATCACAGTCTTCGCTCTCACTAGATCTATTGGAAACTGTAAGCCAAAGTCATCAGCATCTGTGAGGGCTTTTTGGAGCAACTGTCCCCACTGCTTGAAGATACCGCCCACACTTCAAGGTTCTTCCTTAGTCTTCACTAAGAGTTGGTGTCTATACCTCAGCCACAAAGCCCAGCAAAGCCCTTCTAGTGAAAGGACAGTCCAGGGTTTGCTAGGCAGACAGGAAGCTGCCAGCAGGCACCCAGCAGAGGGAGAAACCTGGGCAAGCTTTGGAGTCATTCCGGATCTAGGATGTAGCACTGGCTCTGAATACCCAGCTGTCACACCTTAAGGAGTGGGAGGCATAACCTTTGGAAGGGCAAACAGCCTGCTATGAGAGGGGACTCTTGGGTTATCGGTGTCCTCAAGAGGCTTAGATCTGGAGTGAAGACAAACTCTGGAACAGATAGACAGACAGAGAGATACAGACACAAAGACAAACAGGACTAACAAGCAAAGTGGAGGCAGCTGCTCCCAGCGGGGACCCAGTGTCTCTTGACTTAGGTAATTTTTAAACATCCAGGAATCATGTAGGTTTGGAACAAATAGTTATCAGCAGATCATTCGCGTTTTAACATATACCAAAGAAAATTGAGAGCACATGCTTAGAGGCCACAGTGAAAAGAAAATGAGCCCACATTTTAAGAACTAATAATGTTCCTAATATTCTAATAGTGTGCTTGACATTTTACCAAAAAGTAAGGAAAAAAAAGTGTATGTGTCTTGTAATCTCATGGAATCTACTCAAACCACAAGTTAAAAATATCAAAATACAATCTAATAGAAAACAAAACAAGAAAAACAAACAAAACCTAAGCAAAGAAGCAAATAGTTCCCTTAGGACTTGTAACTCAAATCATATCCCCAAATAAAGGAACAGCTTGAGGACAGTTTCTTTGCACTTTCAGACCAAACAAATCTCTACTCACTTGTGAATATTTGACACTTCCTACAATGAGTGGATTCTCACATGGAAAGCTACATCCTCAGTTCTCCCAGAGTTACCAGAGAAAAATCAAAACGACCCCATCTCCACATAGGCTACATGTATATTCCAGAGAGAGATAGTATTGTTTAGATATTTTAAGAAGTTAGGTGGTTATCGGTTGAGGTAGTCAAGTAGTCCAAGAGGACTAATCTTTTAAACAAACCAAAGAAATAAAGAATTGAGAATGGGTAAATTACTAGCCACATGAGTGTGAGGACGAGAGAGCCTGACTTTTCAGCATTGACAGAAATGTCGTGTGCATAGCAGACCCTTGTAATACTAATAGCAGTGCCCTGGAGGGGAAGATAGGGGATAGCAGGAGCAAACTGGCTAGCTTAACGAACTCAGTCAGTGAGCTCTGGGTTTAAGTGAGAGACCCTGCTCTGATGATGAAGAAGATGGAGAGGGGTTGATGAAGCCATGCGGCATCAACTTTATTTTATTTGAGAATGGAAAGAGAAAATAGCATTGACAAACAACAGTGGATTGAATATTTGTCATCCATGCAGTTATCTGAGGACTAGAATATCTTTGTACTTTATCACATTGTATTAGATTATTGTTTGTTACTTGGAAGCCCTGATAAGTAGCCTGTTCTCCTTTAGGTTAAGAAAGATCTCACCATCATCTTCATACTTTCATATATTGTCTTGTGTGTAACAAATATTTGATAAATGTATAATTACAGAATCAGTGACTTCTACACAGAAGGGGGAAAAAGTCTGCCATCCTGACTGGCAGAAGAAAGACAATGTGAAATGTTAGATTCTGGGAATACATGATACAATGCTCTGATGGATACAACTTGGGCTTATGCCATGGGTCATATTCACAAACAGGATGTTTGTGAGCAAGGGTGACAGAATTAACAAGACAACGGTGACATGAACAGGAACAGACAGCAGAAAGACCTGAGGGGGACCTATTTAATTTCCAGTGGCAAGATATAGCAAAACATTTTCTGCTTTTCCAGCAGTCATAATCAAGATATAATGCTTGTCTTATATGATTACTAAGTAGATAGTAAACCAATAAACTATATAAATCGTGAGCATTTGATATTTGTAAATAGTTGTGAACTTTGACACAATAATTGGTCCTTTATCCGCCACAGTATTTTGTGTACTTTCGGCAAAAATATTCTGTTGTTACCAAATTGGTTATTATTTTGTTTATTTCACGGTTCTTAGTCACCAAGCCTAGTTCACAAATTCCAATTGTTTTTCAAAAATAAAGTTCATCTTCAAAACAATGAAAATGTTTCAACGTTGAAGAGGTTCAAAACGGTAGAGAAATCAAAACTCATTTGTGTAAATAATTTAGATTCAATTTATGAAAATAAAAGAAATACCATTTTTATAGTCATGACTTTTTATTAAAAGAACTAATCATTTCAAGATGGCTTAGCTTGAGTTTGCAAGACGGAAGCCTGAGAGGCACTTAAAAAGTCTTCCTGTTCATACTTCTTGCCCAATCAGATGTTTCTGTTTTGATAATTTCATAAATGGGCTTTCATAATCTGAAAACTTACTCGCCACAAGAGTACTGCCCTTTTCAAGGACGAAGTAACAAGAGGTACACAAATAATGCTGATAAGAAGTGTTGTTTCCAATACAGAATCCTTCTTTAATAAGATTGACTTCTTTCTTCTTCTTCTTCCCTTTCTTCCTTTTCTCCTCTGATGTGTCTCCTGGGTTTATATCTACAGGCCTAATAATAAGGCCAAATAAATTATGTTGACCTCCTCCTAGAACTAACTCATAAACAAACTCTGTGTGTGTGTGTGTGTGTGTGTGTGTGTGTGTGTGTGTGTGTGTGAAGTAAAATGAGGATACATAAATCAAGGTTCTTAAGTGGAGAAGTTGTGTTTTGCATCTCATTAGTGTATAAGAAGCCAAGCTAGGAATAGAAGTAGGCACCAAATGCTATTGACCAGAAAAAGATGTTCTAGTTTTATCTATTAAGGGACATAGGACTTGATTCTGGTCCTATTCAGGATTAGAAACTGGTTTATTATTTAGGCAAGAATCATGAAAGCATGATTATAGAATTACCAAATAGATTATAGAATTCCCCCTCCCAATCACTGGGAAAGAATAAACTCAAATCCTAAGTAAAACCACCCAAAAACACTTACAAATGATGAAAAATATATCTTCTAAACCCCATGGCCATCTAGCATCCGTAGTGTGAGACAACTTAGTGCTTTTTAAGTAATATTATGCAGTATAAAATAAAAATTGTTCATGGCCCATTATTACCAAAAATGCTTAACCCTAATCCAATCAAAACTGTCCAACTCTATTACCGAAAGTAGATAAAACAGTTAAATAATAGTGACAGAAAAAAATAGACAAGATGCAAAGGTTGACCTGCTACAAGAGATCCTCAGCTGGGCACCTGTTCAAAACAGCATCATAGGGAAGGAAAATTCATCAAAAAGACAAAATTGACAAGTATAATGCGTATTCATTAATGGAGTCTTTAGCAGAAAATAAAGGTTTAAAAAAAATCAATAAAGAACAATTAAGGGCAATGAAGAAATTTTCATTGGACTGGATTTTTTTTTTAAATTGGGAATTGTTTACTTTCTAAAGAGAATGCTCTCATCTTAGAAAATACACATTTTACTTAGAGGTGGACCATTAGAACCTTGACCACAAACTTTCAGTTATAAAGGAAACAGAGACATGGCAGATTCGTGAATCACAGCTTACTCTCAGCACCTTTTCTGTGTAATTAACTAAAATTAACCAGGACGTTTTGGTGTTTCTGCATTGACTTATGTCTCTGTTTCCTTTATAACTTTGGATTCTCTATCTTTTTGCCATGCATGGCAAATCACGAACAAAATTCTAAGTTAACTCAGACTAAACATGTCATGCTTATATTCCAGAGAGAGAAAACATTATTTAGATTTTTTTAAAAAAAATGTTAAGCTCCTGCAATTCCCAGACTTCATTCAAGAAAGCACAATAAGAGTACTATTTATCCAGACCCTTTGCTTCTGTTGTTTTATAAGCCCCTGACAGTTGTTTATCTATTCTTCAACAGAACCTTCGAGACACAACGTTTCTAAAGGACAAACTTATTGTCATGAAATCTTCTGTTTTAATTTATAAGAAGGACCAAGAATTCAACACAATGAGAGAGAATCTAGAACATCCAGAACACTTTTTGAAAAATGTAAACGAGCAAATCTAACAGAAAATATGATGTAAACAATTTGGTGCTCCGGTTTTGTTTTTCCTAGATGAGAAGACCTTCAGAGCTAACAGGAGGGCCTCACAGTAGGAAACCTGTTTGGACCCAAAGGCACGCGGATTCTGGTGTCTTTGTCTCCCTTTCTTATCTCAGGATATGGTTAACTCTGAACAACAGGCGTGCAGAGAAGTGACTTTGCCTGGAACAGAGTGGAGGAATTCTAGTCAAGGGTGGTCCCAGCTCCAACACAGGTCTCTGGAATAAATTTTCTCAAGGCAAGCTCTGCAAGTAAGAAAAGGACAAAGAAAACAAGTCAAGGACACTTGCTGAGTACCTAATCATATTCCTTAAAATCTGTATGTTAAAGCCCCAGTCTGAGCCCCAGAGGTTGGTTCTCTGGAGTTGATGCTTTAATAGGTAATTTATTTTAGATGATATCCTGTGAGCACAGGTCTTATCAGCACAAGAAATGATAACTCTGACTGTGTGGAAATGCCTCTATCTCTATGTAAAATCTGGAGAAACAATGCGAAGGCAACCACCTGGAAGTCCACTGAAGAGCCTGAACCAGACCTGGGCCATCTGGAACTGGGATCTTAGATGTTTAGCCTCGAGAACTGTGAGAAGATAAATGCCTGCTGCTCAAGCTACTCATTCTGCGATATGCTGCCATGGAAGCCCAAGAAGATGGACATAATACATACACTGCTATTCAGAGACTGAAAACGGACACTCTATCATGTGAACATAGTACGTGTAATATTTTAGATAATTAAAGAGACAAAAATTCAAGTAAAATACTGGAAATTCAGCTTTAAAGAAAAATTTCTTAAATTAGTATACAAAAATAATCACAAATAAAATAAGCCTCATGCACCAAAATGAACCAGACTCGTGGTCTGTACATCTTTGAGCTTCTGTATAGTTAGAACAGCCATTCTAAAGCTGTGGAACTTTGTGCCAGGTACTTTCACTATCAAATATATTTTTATGCAGTCATCCATCACCAGAAATGAATGCTCTATGACAGAAGTGAAACTAGAAAGACAATTAACTTTGCATCCTTTTTCCTAACTTCTGTGCATTATTCAATTCTTGAAAGAACAATTTAAAGAAATGAAAAAAACATGATGTCACGTTCAAAAGGTAAGTCACGGTGGAACACAAATTCATGAAAGGAAAAAAAAATGGCATTTGTGGAAAAAAAAAACATCTAGGGAAGCTAGTAAGACTTTAAAGTAGGACTTTAAGAAGTAGTGATGAAAAGACTCAGTGGGAAGGGCCAACTGTGTCTGTTAGGGCTTCCAAAGGCAAGATACAGGAAACGTGCTGCAAGGCAGGGACAGAGGAATGAAATCCTCGCCAAACACGTGCCAGTAAAACAGGAAATAGATCCACTGCCAGAGAATCGAGACAGCGCACTTTAAACAACATAGGGAGAATGTATGCATTGCCAAGAATGACAGCTCCCTCATCCACAGCACAGTAGCAACTAAAGCGTGGTGGAATTCTGCTTTCAGAGTGACAAAAAAAAAAAAAAAAAAAAAAAAAAAAAAAAAAAAAAAAAAAAAAAAAAAAAAAAAATTACCTACCAATTTAGAAATGAACTTCAACTGGCGTGTCTCTTTAAAATAAGTATACCATGGGGCTAAAGAACTTCATTTGCAAACGTTCTTCCATGAGATGCAACTAAATGACTGGATAATAAAGAAAACTGAAAACAAATCAGACCAGAGAAAAGGCATATTAGCATACGTATATAAGACATCCGAGGACCACCTCCTTCTTAAGGCGTAAAAGCCTTGGGATGCCAGAGTTGTTGGAGGGGGGGGGGGCTTTCCATTTCCCCTGCCTGAAGGAAAATTAAATGTTTCATGCACTCACCCACCACACAGTAGATGCAAAACCCTTCTGATTGTGGGGTAAATAAAAAAGTCAGGAAAACCTTCCCTCCAAGATTCCAGTGGAGAGGCAAAACACAGTCCAAAAGCATAGCTCTTGAAAGGGAGCAAGAAAACTCCGCAATGCAAGATTCTACATCAGTACATGATGGGAACAAGTTACTTTAGGGAGAATCTCCGGAAGCTACTACACCAAAGACTCCAAGGATGCTGGGCAAGTTCTGGACACTGCCTATGAGTGAGCTGCAATTCTGAGAAAAACAAACGCAGTCCCAAGAGCAGGGTAAATTTCTGTGAGCACAGCAGACTAAAGGAATTGGAAACTCTTTGGTCCACATTATAAGCCAAGCATTGAATAGCATACGGATAATTAGAGCTTTTATTTCGTGCATATGAGGATTTGCCGACTTGGATGTATGTGTGCTCTATGCAGGCAGTATCCTCTGGTTCCACAAGAGAGTGTTGGATATCTTTGGAAGTGGAATTACAAATGGTTGTGAGGACCCCCCCCCATGTTTGTGCCAGGTACTGAACCCATGTCCTCTGGAAGAGCAGCAAGTGTTTTTAACTGCTCATGCATCTCTCCAGCTCCCCAAATAACTTTACTGAGACAAAATAAGTCTGAGAGATCCCTCCTAGTGTCTCAACAGGCTAAGTTTTCTTATGGTTGAGATGAAATGAGAATGCCAAGAACACCATTTACTAGTTAAATCTCTACACAAGAAGGCAACAGAAGACCTCTGGAAGTATGTGAAATCTGACAGAGATTGCAGGGTGGGTGAAAAGGATATTGCAAAAGCCTCAATTAAATAAGGCAAATGGATTGATAAACAAAAAGATTGCAGAAAACAACAGAAATGAAGAGGCAGAGGGCAACAAACAAGACAACAGCACTGCTCGGCATCCACCTTGGGATTTCTTGCACTAATTGGAACATGGAGAAAAATAGCAGTGTAATGGAAAACCCCCAAGGCATTGCCAACCAATGACCTGATCAACCCTTAGCGGCAATTAGAATAAACTCTAACAGCAGGAAGGCATTCTCTCCCAATAAGCACAGGGTCTCATAGCAAAACCATCCAATGACTGGCCATACTTTTAAATGAACAATACTGGACTTCCTGCTTCAATTGCTCCAGGAAGTATGAGGCAGCTACCGCTGGGGAATATCCAAAGTTCTCCATCTGAGGGGAAGTCTGAGAAAGAAGGAAAGTAGCATACGCGTTAGGGGACTCCAAATGGCGTGCAACAAAAGGCAACATAAACAGTCTTCATAAAATACTACTTCACCAATGTCCTCACAGCAAGAAAAACACACTGAAAGGTGAGAAGTGTCAAAGCTCCCTAGCTTCAGGTAACTGTTATTCCTGAAGACTACCAACTCCAAACTGAAGAGAAAAATCTATGGAGTCCAAACCAAGGTCCGTTCATCTAAAAAGAAAAGCCGCAGCAGGCATGGACGGCTAAACAGCCGCGGTGATGCTTTTCTGAGGATGAGGTTCTCAACAGTTTTTGAGAGTGAGAAATTCGAGAAACCCAGCCTTGGGGGCAGGGATCTTGAGTTTGAGTTTTACCCATCAGTTTTTCACTTGATGACATGAGAATGCGTTCGGAGACCCAGTTGTGACCAGAAGATAGAGTGATCACGGTGAAATATGCTAAGACCCTGCTTTCTCATCAAGTCTTACTTGCCAGGGAGTGGTTTTACCAATGTATACACCACCTGGAGGGAAGATGCTTCTCCAACTCTACCTTCTCTAGTTTCTTTGTCGCCCCTGAAGAGAGCCAGGGGAGGAATCTGAGCTCACAGGGCATATCCTAAGCCATAGGGGAAAAATAATCATAAAATTATACATTTCCTATCTCACTTCTCACTGTACCCACAGCAACAGGGCTCCAAGTTGTTAAAGAACTAAAAAATTTAGACTCCAGCACAAGGAATACTCAAGAAAACCTGAAGAAGGTATTGTGAACAGTGAGAACATGAGAGTAGTTGCAACGTTTGGTTCATACAGCCACAGCTACAGTAAGTTTTAAAGATGGCCTATTTTGTAGCCAGATTAAAATAAAACCCCACACTAAAGGCCCACACACCTCAGATTTAATTGTCTTGGACATCATGCCTGACTTTCAAAAAGATAAATCCATAAGGTACGTTGAAAGGCAAGAAAAAAAAAAACACAGTGTGAGTGTACAAGGCAAACATTGGAACTGGCCTCAGATGACACAGATTTTAAGTTCTCAGAGAGTTTAAAATGATTAATATGCTGGATAATAAGCTAATATGTTAAGGGAAAATGCTACAAGTAGACAATGCACAATAACAAATGGTAATATAATCAGAAAGATAAAAACTTCATTTAAAATTCAAACAAAGCACTGGAGAGCAAAATAAAAAAAAGAAAGAATGCTTTTGAGGGTCCAACAGTGGACTGAACATGGTCAGAAGAAAGTATCTGTAATCGTAGAGAAATACCAAAGGAAATGTCCCAAATCGGAATGCTTGTGCATTGAATAGTGGCCACTCGAAAGACATATCCAAATTCGAACTCCTGGAACTTGTCTTTGCATGAGTAATTAAATTAAGGATCACAGGCTGAGATCATCTTGGACTTAGGGTAGCCCCTAAATCTTTTCCTGATAAGAAAAGAGCTGATTTGAGAACAGACACGGGGGGGGGGGGGAACGAGCAGAGAAGCAGAAATTAGAGCAACATACACACAAGCCAAGGGATCGCAGATTGCCAGCAGCCTCCAGAAGCTGGCAGAGCAAAGGGAACACGCCTCCCTAAGGCCTTTGCACAGAATGCAGTCTTGCTGACTCCTTGATTTGGGACTTTTGGTTGCCATAACTGTGAAAAAATACATTTCTGTTTTTTTTTTTTTTTAACTCACTCAGTTTATGGTGATTTGTTGCAGTGGTCCTAGGAAGCGCATATAAAAGTAAAAAGAAAAACAAACCGAAAAACTTCAAACAAAATAAAATGGTGTAGTATCTTGAAGGAGAGAGAAAAAGAGGAGGAGGAAAGAGGAAGAAACAAGAAATTTCAAATCAGGAGCCATGCTAACAAGAATGGAAGACTGAAATGTTTATAGAAACACCTTAAAACCATGAAGCTAGTATTCTAGATCTGTTGAAATTTATCCTTCAAAGTCAGAGAACAGATGCTTTCTCAGGCATGTAGACACTGAGGCAATTCATTCATTGTCACAAACATGCTGTGCCTAAAATGTTAAAAGGAGTTACATGTGGAGGAGAAAAAATATCCCGGATAAGAAATTCAGAGCTCGCCAGGTGGTGGTGGCGCACGCCTTTAATCCTAGCACTCGGGAGTCAGAGGCAGGCAGATCTCTGTGAGTGTGAGTCCAGCCTGTTCTACAAGAGCTAGAAAGAAAGAAAGAAAGAAAGTAAGAAATCCAGAGCGCAATAAAATACAATGCAAGGATTAGAGGCACAATAACTTCTCTTTATTCTTAATTGACCAAAAAAAAAAAAAAAAAAAAAAAAAAAAAAAAAAAAAACACCTTTTACCACTTCTGAGTCTCTGAATTAACTTTCATGCAAAGGTGCACCTGGTGCTCCTATAAGAAAGATTGATAGCTTCACTAAACTATGAGTAGAGAGATATACAATGGGAAGATATTTAATACAGTGTACATTTAGCAAAATAATAGTATCAGGATCACCCTTGTGGATGAGCTCCCCAACCGTGAATTTTTGGTCAGATTTACAGTATGGGCATATATTTCCTCCTGTGCAGTGGACTCTCATCAGAAAGTGCTTGAATTTCCCATAGCATTTCTGGCACTATTGCTCCATTGGGCATATCTTACCAGGCTGGACTTTACTGTACCACACAGGATGTACAGTTGGGTAAGATTGTCGGTGGGTGCTTGTTCGTTACCCAGTCTATACTGTATAATACTTTCTGATACTATGATCGATAATCACCAGAAAGGAAGCTCCCTGATCAGTGCTAGCTTGTATTCCTCATATCCTGTGATTAAAATGTGCAACATATATCTTCAGCAAGAGTCTTATCATCAAACTTTGGTGAACAGCCGAGAACAATAAAAGTGGTCCATATTGTTTGGGGAGTCTCCAGAATATCTCTGGCGGTTAACTCAAGGAGAGGAATCCCACAAATCTGGTATCGGGGTTGTTTGTTTGTTTCTGTTTTTGTTTTGTTTTGTTTGAGTAACCATGGCTTCTTGGAGAAGCAAAATCACCTATGTAGAATAATGCCAATTAAATCCCTGTGTGTGGACTTATATATTTAACAAGTTTATAGAATAGGTTTCTGTTAGTCCTATTTAGTCATCCTCAGTTAGTTGTAGTTAGCCTTTCCCTGCTCTCTTTTCTTCCCTACTCTCCCATGCCCCTCCCTGTTTCCCTTTCTTCTTTCAAATCACCTGCGTTCCATGCAACTCCTTTCAGAGCTGGTCTTCCACCCACCTTAGTAGCCTTAGAACTGGCTAGAGTGCAGAAAACAAGTGTGTTTTTTTAAATTTTATTTATTTATTTATTAAGGATTTCTGCCTCCTCCCCGCCACCGCCTCCCCTTTCCCTCCCCCTCCCTGAGCAAGTCCCTCTCCCTCATCAGCTTGAAGAGCAATCAGGGTTCCCTGACCTGTGGGAAGTCCAAGGACCACCCACGTCCATCCAGGTCTAGCAAGTTGAGCATCCAAACTGCCTAGGCTCCCCCAAAGCCAGTACGTGCAGTAGGATCAAAAACCCATTGCCATTGTTCATGAGTTCTCAGTAGACCTCATTGTCCGCTATGTTCAGCAAGTCCGGTTTTTCTGAAAAAACATGGGATAAAACAAGTGTGTTTGTAGTGCTTAAATGATGGAAAAATCTGTATCACACTCCTTCCCACAAAGCTCTGGAAAAGAACATACAGTAAGCAATCTATAATGGAAGAAGAAACTGAAAGAATGTAAGAGCCAGATGTTGGGGCACTGGAAAGATGGCTAGATGTTAAGAGCACTGGCAATTCTTCCAGAAGACCTGGGTTCACTTCCCAGCACCCACATGGCAGCTTACAACTGCCGGTAACTCTACCTCCAGGGGATCTGATATCCTCGCAAAATACCAATGCACAGAAAGTAAAAATAAATAAATCATTTAAAAAAAAGAGCCAGATGTTGGGAGGGCACCATTGGGGAATAGTGACTTCTAGCCATAACACTCATGAGCTCACAGCAACACTAGACCTACACCAAGTCAACCGCACATCATCCCTGCATGGAACAAGAGGGGTTCACGAGTCTCCATCTCCAGCTAAGGAGATACTAACAGTAGATGGCTGCTGTGGATGGAAGAGTCGGTTTTCCTTAGTGATGTGGTCCATGTTAAGTTAATGTTGCTCCCACAGATGATCTCACTCCCATGAGTATGTGCCAGCACAAACTGGACTCAGTGGGTTACAAAAATCAGAAGCCAAAGACAGAGAGAACACGAAGTTGAGAGAATATGGGGTAAATTTGGCAGGATTTAGAGGGAACAAAGAGAGAGTATTCCTAAAGTATATTGTATGCATGTATGAAGTTCTCCAGCTAATTAAAATATTACATTAAGTTATAAAATATGATCTTAAACCACAGCATAATTAAATTAGAAATAAATGACAGCAATTTACAAATGATTTTTTCCTAAATAATTTGTGAGTCAAAGAAGAATTCACAATATTAATAATGTTTAACTAAAATGCAACACATGGAATTTTATGGACTGTGATAAGTTACTCCTTTGGAGGTGTGCTTACAGCATTATATGTTGTTATTAGTTTTAGAAAATCACAACTTAATAGTCTACCATCTTGAGAAAATAACTAGAAAACAGAAAATCAACTTAAAGGAGGGAAAATGGAAGGAATGGCACAGATAATATCAGAAGACAATATAACACAGACCAAATCAACAAAAAGCAGCTCTTTGAAAAGAAAAATAAAATTGATGGAACAATAATTAAACAAATAAAAGAAAATAGCCACATCGATGTGAAAAAGTAGAAATACCTGTTCCAGTAGAAGCCCTATTGTTTTTTAAAGGACAACTGGCAAAATTTGTAAGTTCAATAAATATATGGAAGGGATAGAGGTTAAAAAGTGGGAATTTAAACCAATCATATAAATCGCAAACCAGTAAAGGTCACAAGACACAGTTTAATAAAATCAAATTTATAATAAAATAAAAAGAATAAAACCAGAAAATATAACAACAGGGCAGTGCAGAAACTTTTAATTAGCCAGATTATATGAAGACACAGTCCTCTAGACTGCCAAATCTTTAAGCCTTCTAAAAACCAACAAGTTTTAAGAGTTTCCCAAAGTACACACAGCTTTCATAAGTTGCTAAAAAAAAAAAAAAAAAAAAAAAACCCGCACACTTAGCCCAAGCATTTATACCCTCATCATTATACCCATAATTAAGGTTTATCACAGGAAAGACATACAGTTCCAACTAAAAGTGACCCTGTAGCATTAATATGTGACAAACACAGGAAGTTCATCACAGCCTCAGTGCTCAGAGACTCTGAGGAAGCTTCATTGCATAGGCCTGGTTCATTGATTGATTGCCCATAAGTTAAATTAAACCCACAACCCTGCTCCTTCTAGGACATGGCTAAGTGAATGCAGCAAAGTTCATCTCATTAGAATAAAGAATGAGGTGTTGCTCACAGCACTCAAATATAAAGCAAAAGTACCCTCCTAATAAAATCAAGGCTTTAGAGATTACATCCCAGGAACCAAGGACAACAGTTATGCTTGTCTTTGGAGAAGGCCTAATTCTTTACTGGATACCATTCTTATGAAGGAGGATATACTATTTATCTACAAAACATAATTAGAGATACAGATACACAGATACCTTTTTAAAAAACAGTGATCAGGAAATTAAAATAATTAAAAATACTACATAATAAGACGTACTCTGAATCTATGAACAAACTTGACAGAATTACAGTGGGAAACAAAGAAATTAATTTCAATAATTGATGACTAAATACCCTTAGCATATTAAATACAATGTCAACAGAGATATAATCTAAACAATCAAGAAGGTTAATCCATAGTGCATATAGAAAACTCTATATCAAACAACTAGAAAATATATATTATATTATTCTCAAGACTATATTTCATTATACACTGGAAACTAAGGTTGCAACAAATTTCAAAGGAAAGACAGTCTACACACTAATTTTTTATATTTTTAAAAGTGATAAATAGATTTGCTTTGACAAAATTACATGAGTAATTGATAAACTGTAGTGTTATATACTGGAAGAAAATAAAGTATCCTCAAATCATGAAAAAGAATCATGTAGATGGTAAGACAAATAGGAGATAAAATAAATATAAGTATCAAATTTAGTAAAAACAAAAGTTGGTGTTTTAAATTGTTAATTAGATAAGCTCTTGGTTAATATATTTCAAAAACAATGTATTTATGACTATTGAGTAAAAAAAGAATAAACATTAAACATTTAAGAATAAGAGAGTGCTATCAATAAACCTATAGCAATATATTTGAAAATAAAGAAAGAAGATAAACCTGGCTGAGATCTGCAGTCCAGATCTTTACCTTTCCCTCTCTTCCTCCCTGTCTTACCCATGCCCATCTCTGTGACAGACCACCTCTGCAACATCCTATCTCTCTTCCCCCATCCCCATCACAAAGATCTTCCTCTTTAACCTTCCTTCCCCAAACTCATCCCATTCTCCCAGTCCCCAAATCTAGTAGGCATTCCCTGAGCCCCCTTAAATCACTCAGGAAGGTAGGCTAACTGCAGATACCCAACTCTTTCTTTTCTTCTCCAAATCCAGTTCCCCAGTCTCACCCCTATCTCTATAGCAGACCGCCTACTGTGACCTCCCCTTCTGACGTAGCTGCCCCCCCACCTTTGAGGCAATTGCACAGATGTTCTCCTTCAGCTTTTCTCCCTGTTCACTCATCCTGCTTTCCCAGTCCTCAACTCCAGCAGGCATTCTCTGGAAACCCACCATCCAAGTTCATCTGAAAAGCAAGTAAACCAGCAAAGCAGATAGGTGAGCTTCAGAGCCTCCCTCTGCATCATCCCCTCCATATCCAATCCCCTAGTCTAATCCCCAGGTCTGTAGCAGCCTATCTGTTGTTGGCCTCTCTACATGCTTGGTTCCTATACCCAGGGAACTAAGTAGATCATTGTGAATACCCTGCTTACATGCCTCCTGTAAACTCCTCTCACTGTGCTCGCCTAACCCCATCTCCATACTAATTGTCAGCTTCCAATACCTAGAAACATAGGTTACTTGTAATTCCCAAAGGTCACAAGTGGAAGGATCTCAGCAGAATTCCCTACAAGGTAACACAGAGCCACCATGTTCTTATAAGAACCAGAGAGGACAACAGAAATTAAGGAACAATACATCCACTCAACAAATGCAAGAACAAACACATATCAGCACCTAGACTTACAGTTGTTCAAGCATAGTTCATAGACATGACTATAATAACACAGTAAATAATAGCTAGGATAATATGTTTCCACTAGAGCCCAACAAGCAACCACAGTAGATCTCAAATATTGTAACATAGCTGAAGCAAAAGACAAATACCTTAAATGAGCTTTTATGAATATGGTAGAGGTCCCTAAAGAAGAAATGAATAAATCCCTTAAAGAACTCTATGAAAACAAAAAAGTTTAGTAGAAATGAATAAAAACGTTCAAGATCTAAGAGTGAAAATAGAATCAATCAAAGAAAAGCCAAACTGAGGACAATCTAGAAATGAAAAGTTCAAGAGTTTGAACATAAATGTCAGAAGCAAACCTCACCAACAGAATCATAAGATGGAAGAAAGAACCTCAGGCACTGAAGACACAATCAAAGAAATGAATATTTTGGTCAAAGAAAATTATAAATCTAAAAAAAAAAATCCAGGTACAAAGCAATCAGGAAATTTATGATACTGAAAAGACCAAATCTATAAATAATAGGAATAGGGAAAGAGCATTAACCCAGATCAAAGGCACAGGTATTATCTTCAATACAATCATAAAAGACAACTTCCATAAACTTCCATAACCTAATGAAGGAGATGCCTATCAAAGTACAAGAAGCTTACAGAACAAATAGACTGGGACCAGAGAAGAAATTCCTCTCAGCACATAATAATCAAAACACTAAACACAGAGAACAAATAAAGAATATTAAAGGTGAAAGGTAAAATGACCTGTTGAAATAGGAGCGGCGGGGCTGCGTCCCCAGCACCCTGCCGCCCACATGGCTAGCTTAGCTTATGTCCCGAAATAATTACACGGAAACTGTATTCTTTTAATCACTACCTGACCCATTAGTTCCAGCCTCTTATTGGCTAGCTCTTACATATTGATCTAACCCATTTCTATTATTCTATGTAGCCCACGAGCCGGCTTACCAGGAATGATCTTAACCTGCATCTGCCTGGAGTTGGAGAACCATGGCGACTCTCTGACTCAGCTTCTTTCTCCCAGCCTTCTGTTCTGTTTACTCCACCCACCTAAGGGTTGGCCTATCAAGGGACCTAGACAGTTTCTTTATTCCTTAATCAATGAAATCAACAGATTGATATATGACACTCCCACATCAATGACCAAGTAGAAAACCTATCATAATAACTTCTAATTTCTCAATGGAATCTCTAAAAGCCAGAAAGGCCTGGATAGATGCTCTACAAAGTCTAAGATCTAAGGATCTTTTTCATATGATCCTTCCCAATGCTTATGATCTTACTGTTTTACCTGTGTATTTCATAGCTATTTTAAACTTTCAGGTCTTAGATTAAAATTTTTGACCAATTTTAAATAAATTTTTACAAGATGGGAGATTGAGACGCAGTTTCATTATTCTACACGTGGATATTCAATTTTCAGGGTTCCATTTGAAGATGCTGCCTTTTCTCTAACATGTTTTTGATAACTTCATCAAGAATTGCATGACTGTAGTTGAATGCATTTGTTTCTGCATCCTCTATTTCAGTGGTTCTCAACTTTTCCTAATGCTGTGACCCTGTAAGACAGGTTCCTCATGTTTTAGCGGTCTCCCCAACCATAAAATTATTTTTGTTACTACTTAATAACTATAATAACTATAATTCCATTACTGCTGTGAATAATGTAAATATCTGATATGCAAAAATGTGATATGTGACCCCTGTGAAAGGGTCATTTGACCCCTAAAGAAGTCTCACAGCTGAGAACCACTGCTCTATTCTCTTCTGTTAATCAGTGCGCCTGTATCTTGTGCTTGCTCTATACAGGGGATTTTTGTTTACTCCTTTTCATAATTTGATTCTTAGGTTTGGACTCTCGATCATGTCTAAGAGCGTTTGAAATTTGTGACGAAACATGTATTTATATGCATATTCATATTGTCATATCTGAAGGTAGTATGATCTTGACTTTGCCTTGCTATTCTTCTCTTCCTCGGTTTAGGCGACCAGTGATGCTTGCTACTGTGTTTTATTATTGATTTGGTTAGGTTTCCATGTCCAGTGCTTGCATTTTGTTGTTGTCCCTCAAAGTTTCACTTTATCTTATGTCTTTTGCATGTATTTTTCTGTCTTCCTCTTCTGTACTACTTTATTCTCTGGGTCTCTAATTGATCGTCTTCATGTGTCTGCTTGCTGATTCTGTCATCAGAGTCTATGATTTTTTACAAGCTAACCTTTGGGTTCTTTACAGCGCCAGCACTTCACCCACTTCATTATCTTTGCGTTTGGTACTGAGAAATTATGACCTTTTGAAAGAGCTGTATTGCCTTGCTGTTTTATGTCTCTCCTCTGTGTTGCAATGTGCACATCTGTTGACTGAAAGTATCTCTCTTATTTAACTTGGAAATCTGGGTAAGCAGTTATGACTGAAATGCTCAGTGCCCAGTACTACTGGGAAGGAGAAAATAAGAACAAAACTGAACCAAAACACATATAGAAAAATCAATTGACTCTTAACTATTGTCAGCATTGACCTTAGAAAAGAAAATTTAAAAAAATAATACAAAGTAAGTTACAAAGTTAAAAATCATTTAGGAGAAAAATAACCAAGCAGTGATGGTGCATGTCTTTAATCCCAGCACTTGGGAGGCAGAGGCAAGCAGATCTCCATGAGTTCAAGGCCAACCTGGTCTATAGAGCAAGTGTCAGGTCAGGCTAAAGCTACAAAGAAACCCTGTCTTGATAAAACAAAAACAAACAAACAAACAAACAAAAGTACTATTTAATGAGGTAAAGATAGGAAGCAGTAATGGGAAAACAGTAATAATCTAGGCTAAATAAAAGAACAAATGAGGTGAAGATAGAAAAGAAGTTTAGGAGGGAGAGAAAAATAACAAGATTAAAAGTTAAACAATGACAAAAATATATTAGCCAAATTACATAAGCACAACAAGAAAAATAAAGAGTAGAAATCTTAAGTCAATTTTGAAATTTAAAGAGTAAGAATATAATAAAAAGACAAAAGAAAAATACATGGAGAAAAGGGGAGGAAGGGCACAAAACCAATGTATTGAGCACATTCTTTTTCTGCTCTGCAACCTGCCAAGTAGGAGGGGTGGTCAGCAAGTTGGAGACTTGTTTTGTCCTGGTGATGAGCCAGGGGTGGTCAAGAGTCAGTCTGTCCACAGTGCTGCAATCAGCACCGGGGCCTCCCGACATTTTGCACATTTCTGACTTTCTACTCTAGTTTTCTAGCTTGTGAGCTAAGCCAGCTCTAAGTCATTCCACAGACTGGACCGTTTGTATTCCTTCCTGTTGCTACTGTCTAAGGAAGGAGCTGTCTCTTAAGTGTGCTGGAGAAGATGAGCTATTACTGAGGAACCTGACTCGGGGCTCTTTGGTTCTATTAAATATGTGGGGAGTCCATAGGATCTGAGTTCCAGAGACCAAGTCCCTCCCTCGCACTTGTAGAATACCAAGAGGCAAAGAAGTAGCCACGTTCTAGATGGAGGAAAGCGATCTCCAGCCCCATCCCCCAATGAGGTGCAGTTGATAGCTGCTAGGAGAGAAAAGAATCATTCTTTATTTTTTAAAATATCACTAATGTATTTCCTCCACACCAACGGATGTTGCCATGTCCGTCACATTTGGGCAGCACTAACTGAACTTAATGGGTTCTAGGCACACGAAGTTGGGAAGGGTCATGTTTGGGGGTTGCTTGGGAGGAATTTGACGAAGAGGTGGGTATGATTATGTTTCATTTTATATATATATATATATATATATATATATATATATATATATATTTCTAATTAATAATAAAAAATATCGTTTTTTTAGAGCAGTAAGTAAACAAGGAATTTTAGTTCCCATTGTTCCTCTGGCTAAGGGCTTTCGTTTGCGATCCTTGAACTACTTGTTATTCTTGCTTCATTTGGGCATTACATAGGGGGCGTGGCAACTTCAGCGAGAAAAGGGAAAGCAAAACTTGAGAAGTGGGGATGAGAGGACGGTGCTTTGCATGCTCAAACTGTTCACACAGAATGTTCTATTAAATGTCCGAGTTAATACTGCACAGTGAGTAACAAA
>NC_022021.1:64016971-64022480 GCF_000317375.1 Microtus ochrogaster
GATATGAATATGGACTTAAGATGAATTGAAGTAAAATCCCATTTGTTTGTGAAATATTGAGAAATTAATGTGAAAATTGAGAAAACAATTTAAAAATGGACTTTGAGAGCACATGGAAGGAGAATCGCTAGAATGGAATTCTTCAATAGCACTAAGTTGTTTGTTTTTCTGTACATCAATTCTATAAAACAGAAATACCAGTTCAAATTCAAGGGCAAATGCCAAAAGGGGGAAAATGAATTAAACTTGCTTTTGTTTTTCACAAATCAATCAGGAGTATGGATTTTGAAACAGCGAGCAAGAACATGTGTGGAAATATACAAGCATGAAATATCTAGCCTCCTTACCATTAAAAAAAAAGAAAAATTAAGCCTCCATTTTCCTTTTTTTTTTTGGTCAAACAAATAACCTTGTTCACTTATTATATTATATTCAAATTTAACTTTCTTTGAAATAACTTGATATCAAGCCCTAAAATAGTTAAACATTTCAACAAATTATTTGATCCAGGTATAGAATACAGTCTTTAAAAAGAACCAGTATTAGGTTCAAAGCCTGATTTTCTCTTGTTCTAGATTTTTGGCCCTGGGAATGTTAAGTAGGAAATTAATACCTGTGCTCCACAGGTATTTTGCAAAATACATAGAATTAGGAAAAGCTTAGCTCAGGGTTAGTCACAAAGAAGTGCCTGATCAATATTCACCATCATGATCAATTAGTTATTAAAGGTCTATCTTTGGGTGATCATGCAGGGGTATGCTAGAAAACAAATTTGGATAATCATCAATTTTTTTATAATAGTCTAGATTTCTGAATTTAGGGACATAGGCAAACCAATTTAGTCAGCTATTTTTATAATCATTAAAACAAGAAGTAATTGCCAACAAAATTTTTACTGTTAGAGTCACTCAAAACATTAGTTTTTGGTCGAAATTGTAAATTTTAGTGTGCTTTTCAAAAGACACACTCATGTGCTATCCTTACACGTGGTGTTTGTATGTGCACTGTAAACACAAAAGTAAAAGTCTGAGGTGGTCTAAAGTAGGAGTTGTTAAATGATTGATATCCTTGTTGATTTTGAACTGTAAGACGACATTTTCATCATGGTTTGCTTTTTCTCACAATTATAAAATATGAAAAGTTGAATAAATATGGAAAATGACAGACACATGCAAAGCTTTTATTCCTAAAATGAATGTTGCCAATAACTACAAGCACAAAAGCCTTTTTTTTTTCCTTGTTGTTAACATTTCTTTGTATCTGGCAGCGTGAATATTTTATCTGATTCCGGTTCCTCGCATATTTTTCTTTCATAGTATCACCTTACATAGATAAACTTTCTGCTTGTTCTGGTGATACCAGATACAGACAGGGAGCCATTAGGCAACTGAAGGTGAAGATACTGTATCCTCCACCTAACATTTACTCCCCTGACAGAATTATTCATGAGATGTAGGGGAGAGGATCAATTTAGGAGGATTCCTATTACCAAGATGAGGTCTCTAATATGTCAAACTCTTTCTCAGTCATGTGAAGTTATTTCAACGTTCCATCCCCTTGTATTTTAACAGTCAATAATAAATACATACAGGAGAGACTATGGAATAGAGCAGCATTTAAAACCCATAAAGCCTTTCAAAAAAGTGCTTTGAAGTCTGTTTTTGCAAAGCTGAGCCAGAGTAGCATTCAGTTTAGCCACTCAGAAAGTAAACATCTAATGGCAATTGTTTCAGATATCGGAAAAGCGATTTTCACCATTTCAAGAAGGCATAGTAATGATGGTGTTTATGGCACAGTAACTTTGCAATTAGGAAAAATAATTAGAAAAATTATTTCTGATACATGCAGTCTGCATTCCACATTTGGAATTCTTTAATATAATCAGTACTGCTGTTTCTTTTCTTTTTTTAAAAAAATAGAAAGACGTAAGATTTGACTGTGGATTTCTGTAAACTGTTGTCACTTTCCTGTAATAATTAAACAAAAGAGGTACAAGCAGAACAGTTCATATTTAACATATAAACTGAGGGATTACGATTGTGTAATTGGTAAATCCTCATTTATAATTGTTGGCAATTATACTACCAAGTCAAGGCTGCATCTGGCCTTTCTGTAGAAACGGGTCGAAATTCATAGAGTCTGAGTTCAGTTGGTTGGTTCTACCAGGAGAAACTAAAGAACCCAGTTGTGCCTTGGTTCAAACCCCAAGCTGAACTAATTTTCAAACCTTTTGGAGTCAGGAAAACTTTAGAAAAAAAAATATATTTTTGCCTAGTACTTTTGCCCTTAATTTTTAATCCCATGAGTATTTTAAGAGAAATTTAATCCATATGTTTCTCATTCATCTACACTTAAATCATCAAAATGTTGTTTTGTAAGAGGTATTTGATGTCCAAGGTTTATTGAGCTCTGTGAACCCTCTTTTCTTAGAAACAGAACGTGTGTTTTGCCAAAGGTTTGAGTCTTGGTCAAAATGCCAAACTGGTGAGTTTCACAGAGAGAGCTTCCTCATTCAACTCACCGTAGAACAAAATCAAACCTCGGGCTAAGCTGCAGCTACTCAGTCTGCCATGGCATCACTGTGCTTTTTTGATATGTCGTAGCAATGTGTGACAGGCTTTCAGTCTTGCGTATGCTTATGCAATGTATCATATTAGATAAATCTGCAAAGTCCTTGTAACCTTGGATATTGCCCATATGTTCATTGCTCTTATTATCATATGTTTAACAAAGCAAAGTTAAAATTCCTGACTTTTGAAAATTAAGGCACAGGGAGAGAGAGACAGACAGACAGACAGTCAGAGAGAGAGAGAGAGAGAGAGAGAGAGAGAGAGAGAGAGAATGTGACTAACATATTAAAAGGATTATTTGCAAAATATATATTATCATCCTAAATTTTATTTTCTATCAATATAACAAATATATTTATAAGTGGTCATTGCTATTTGAAGAGTCCGCTACCATTTTTACTACAAAGAAATGAATACCAGCAAATTTATAAAGTGCTAGAATTCAAGAAAATGATGTTTTTAAAATTATTTTGTCTCTGAAATTACAAATAAGAATTTATCATACTTTCAAAAATACAATGTTTTAAAATAATTTAATATTCAATTGTAGTATATTGATTTATGTGTTAAATGAACATTGAAATAAAACTACATCTTAAAATAATTAAGGGGTGATTTTCCTCCTGTTATTTGTTAATTTTTTTTAAGTACTTAGAAGGACTTGACTTGTTACCCGAATTTTAAATGTTTGGTTTAGGAACATCCTACATCTCGAGCTTGCACACATTGCAAGGGAAATCAAGGCCACTCAATTTGTGGTTTCCGGGTGTGGACCTTTTACATTTTCTTTCTTTTTTTGGCTGAACTTTTTTTATAAAAATGAGATACCAGAGATTGTGAAAGCTAAGTGGATTTTATCCTTGCTTTTTGCGTTTTCATTACCTTTATAACCTAGACTCTCAAGAAGCTGAACGGATGCTTTTAAGATTTCTGGCAGTCTTAAGTGTTCAAATTTTATGATTTTCCTTTAATTACTTATGTAACCTACAGCAGTCTACTATTCGTGAGACTGTTTTTGCAAATGACTTAAGGGCAGTTTGTTTTGACAAATAAAAACCAGGCTTATTATTCAGTTCCTAAGTGAGTAATAATTACAATGCCGATTATCTTTTGTTGGACTTGCTTAATAAAGCCCCGAGTAGTTTGGTAGGATTTATAGCTTCCAGGATTTGAACAAGAGGTCATGGGGGTCTTCACTTTCTGCCAGCTGACCTTGTGTTTGAGTTTAAATGAACCCAGTTTGCGCTCTCTGTATCTCTGCTCTCAGAAGGCAGGTCTGCTCAGGATGTAACAGAGACCCCCATAGCTGTCTAATCCAGTTATATTCATTCTTATACAAATTTACTAAAGTATCTAAGTGATTCAAAGACAATATTAACAGTACTCATTAATCAATGCATACAAAGCCAAGCCAATATTAGAAAAATTGAGCCAACTGTATGCTTTAACAAATATTGGATGACATTTTGCAAATTCTTAATACTACTTGGTAAGACAAGAAGCATTTCCTTTTCTAAGCGTTTATTTTTCAGAGAGTGCTGAATAAAGTTACTTATTTTTAAAAAGAGTTTTTAAACAAGTGTAACTTTAAAATGTCATCAAATCTCATGACTTACAAGCTGAAACTAAAATATGAAAATATTGAATACCTTGCTGTTTTTATATATGGCTACATACTTAGGGATAGGTAAAGGATATAATTAATCATTGCTTTAGTCTTTGGATTTTGTAACAGATCAGAGATTAGTCTACCAACATCTTGAGTATATACTATATTGCTGGTTTTATAGGAATAAAGGGATCATAATACTTTCCCTATACAGGCAACTGGGCTATTATTATTTTCTCGGCATTAACTATTTACATACATATTAATTATAGTGTTCCTTGTGGCATTTTGTCACTTGATACCTCCCTAAATGTCTTTAGAAGTATCTCTCTCTTTTATTTATTTTGGAAGTAGAAGCTATGCTCTGTCTTGTTGCTAACTTAAAAAAAGCTAAAAATCTTACTTTCCTGTATGATGCCACCTCCTAGTGAGGGCAATGTCGGCATGAACATCTTTGTCAACTGTTTCTTTAAAAGTACCCTCCTCATTGACAGCTACCTCTTGCTAGCATTGTCGTAAGAGTCAAGTATCAGCTGATGCCAAGCCCCATGCATCTATCCTCTGTCAATCTAGAAATGAGGTACCGGCAGGCTTGTAATGATTATCTAAAACAAACTATGCTAATTTGAAGTTCTTATTTTTTTCTGGGCTATGCAAAAACTTACTAATTTCTGGTTTCTAGACAATATAAACTTGAGGAAATCTCTTCCCATCTACATCTCTCATTTGATTATAAACGTACTGAGCTGAATAGTTTCTAAAACTAATTTGAAAGGAATTAAGTAACTAGAAAGGAGGAAGGCTATATTTTAGAAGGTGAGACTAGCTATAGCATGGTGTCAATACTCTGAATATTTATTAAAATTCACATTTAAATGAGGGAGAAAATCTATTTAAATAGCATCATTATATAATTTTGCTGAGTTATGGGCAACTTACTATCCTGTATTAGCCTCCTTTTTTATCTTTTCAGTTATTGATTTCATTTTATAACCTATTATTAGTACTTTTAATATGAAAGTATACAACAGATATACACTGTATATGTAACTTGAAGAAAAAACTTTAATATTTTTCTGTATTTTCCTCTCCCTTTGGGGCACTAAAGATTGAATTCTAGGATTCAATGATAAGCAAATGTTCTGGCACTAAACTAAACCTCCAGCTCAGATACTTAGTGGATTTCAAATTTACCACTATGAAATAGAATTAATAACACCCAACTAACTAGACTTTAAAGCCTATGGTATAATCTAATAAGCAGTTTTTAAATTAAATCTACTTAAATATATTTAACAATGTAAAACTTTTTAAAAATATACTTAAAATA
>NC_022021.1:64022580-64027169 GCF_000317375.1 Microtus ochrogaster
TAGCAACTCAGAAGGGATTATAGACTTTAAGTGCAATTGTCCAAATATTTAATGTCTGTTGTATGCATGTATAGCTTACTAGAGGAGACTAAGAAACTAGCTATATGTAGTTTAACTATCTTATAGTTGCTTATAATCTAGCCCGGAAAAGAAGCTAATGATCCAGAAAATTTAAACAATAATAAAGTAGTAATTGTAAGGGATGCCCTAAAACAATGTTTGCTGAATAAAGAATATTGGTGTTTGTTTAATAGCAGATACGTGGTATAATCGGTATATGTCAATAGATTTTAGAGCCAGTTGTCTTTAATAGCAGATTCTGTGTGTCATATCTGGTAGTCAAGTTAAACTAATGCAAAATGTTCAAAACAGTTCAAGAAAATAGATAGGAGAGGAGGGACATTTTAGGACAAGTACTATAAATGATTGAGCACAGAAAGCTTGAGCCATCATCACTCAGATAATAAATGATGCTTCTTAAAGAAAAAGCCACAGACTTATGGCCCTATTGGGCAAATCAAGGCCACACACATGTTTTCTTTGGCCCATGGCAGAATTTTACATAATACATATGACAGCTTTTGGAAAGTGAATGATTTCATGATTTAAAAAAAAAAAAATTCTTGGGTTTCTGGTTTCTCTTGAAAATCCCCAAAGATCTGCTATAATGGAGCCTGCATTTCCTTAACGCAAATCTGTTGAGGCTGAACAGTTGCTGCCGCTTCCTTTAAACTTGACCTCAATCACTAAGGTCTCTGCCAACTCCCTCCCTGCTTTCAGATGTACTTAGAGCCAGGGCATGCACTGGGTATGACCTTGCATTTCGGCATTTAGAATCCTGCAAGTCCTGGGGAAAAGTTTCCCTGCTCCAAAATCTGCCAGGGAGGAGACAGAGACCCAAGAAGAAAACATCTGGTAGACTGAGAGATGAGTGCTCAGAGAAGGCTTTGGAGGGAAAGAAAAAATAGTAAAGACAGTTTCTTACCCTTGTCTCCTCCTTTATGGAGCAGATCAATGAGACTTCTTGCTGATTTTTCTAAGCACTTCAAGTTTTAAAGGGCCAAATACATGCTTCAGTGGAAAGATCAGTCAGTCTAATGCGTATCTGTACCTGTAACTCCTGGAGAGGCCGGGTCAGAAAGACTGCAAATTCAAGGTCGGTCTGGGCTTTAGAACATCTGCAATGCCAACTTGGACAACTTAGCAGGACGCTGTCTCAAATTAAAAGGTCATAAATGTAATTGAGTAGTGGAGTACTTACCTACCAAGCATGAGGCCTTATTTTCAAACTGCAGTACCACAAAATAAATGAATGAATGAAAATAAATAAACAAAATCTAACTGCATTAATATGAGACTCAACAGAACGTAAACATTAAGTCAGATAAGAGCTAGAGTGCCTTCTTTTTCACTCCCTTAGCATCACGGGAGGGATCCTGCAGCTCAAACTATGTTGAATAACCCTACTTTTCTTCATAATGTTTGTCAACATCTTTGCATATTTGTTCAAAGTACTTAGAGCTAGCTAAATACATTACTGGCAGTGGAAAATAAACCACCTCTCCCCACAAAAGTGAAAAAACTAAAAGTGAGTTAGCTAAATGGTTGCTTAAATGATTGAAAAGGTAAGAAAGCTCTATGGAACTTTCAGTACATGCCAGAGCAGTCTAGCGCTCCCCTGTCAAAGATCCAATGGCGGAAGGGGAGCCACAAGTGAGACCAAGAACAGCCGTAGAAGCAGAAGGACAATTTCAGGTGCAGATTTCACCTTTTATGCAGCTGTTACCAGGTATAAGAGTTGGCATCTGGAAGAGCATCAGATGCACTAAACACTTCATGACTAGACAAGTGGGCTACAGACCGTTTGCTGTCTTCAGTTAGTATGGAGGAGAAAAGCCTTGTTGCTGGCTTAGCCATTTATGTGACCCAGTGAAACCCTCACTAGCCACACAGATGAATATTATTGCCTCTATCTGGTTCATCCAAGTCTTCAGCCATGGGTGGCAATGTTTTCCATCTCAAACCATTACTATTTGTCAGAACGCAGGGATTTTCTAGTCAATTTCTTAAGTCTTTAGTCCGCAATTTGGCCTCCATAACACGTTTGAATTCATGTGGGCGGCATTCTGTGTCTATAGGGTACCTAACTCATAATGGAAGACCTAGTTGCTATTGTTCATATGCAATTCTATCAAAACTCAATAACTGAAATTAGAGGAAGAAATTATACACTCTTCCATACTCACTTATGGTATTACACGGTGATTTCGTTTTCTTAGCTTTCAAAAGACTACAGTGTTTTATTCTCATTTTAAACGGAAAGAAACTGAGATGGGAGAATATTAGTAGCTAATTGAAGAAAACCATTTGGAATAAAGTAGTGAGGCCCAAGACAAAAATCCACAACTCCTCCCAGAGTTCTAGCCTTCCTTGTCTTCTACTATGAATAACATAAAAAAAAAATAACCACAAACACAAAAAATTTCCAAAAACCTACTTCAGCAAAAGACATTTCAGGTGTGTCCTTGGCACAGCTTTTACTCGGAGAACATAAACAACAAACGCCCAATTTGCCTGTGAAAATCTGAAGCTCTCAGTGGTGAAAGCACCGACACTGACTACGATGCCTTTTATTCTTTATGCATGGGTTTTTGTGGGAACTGTCTTACGTGTAAATGATTCTAGACCTTGAATGACAAGGACTTCACACAAGTTCTGTTCTCTGTAAAATTATTATTGAGGCATTGGCAGGCAGTGTCTTGGCAAACACATGGTTAGCTCTGTTCACTTCTCACCTGGAAAGAGAGAAGTTGTATTCATAAGAAGCGCTCCGCCCCCTATCATGAGAGGATTCTGATATCATCTAGAGGTTACCTGTTAGTAAGCATATTGTTCCTTTTCTCCTTTCTTCAACAAATTAGGTATGAAGCATATTCTACCCCATCTTGGCCAAGTTAAGAGCAACAGACACTGAAAGTGTTGTGATCTCTTACTTCTGTCATCACAAATGCAGCACAGACCTACCAATCTTTCCCAACCATGTGATAAGCAGTTAGGATGTTCAGGAGGCCAGCACACTTCCAAATACTTCCTTCACTACGTTTACCACAACCTCAGAGCAATGTATTTTAAATATGATTACTCTGGGAATCTGAATTACTCCTAACCTGCTATCATTAGACTATTAGCCATGTATTTTCCTTAGAAATATATGTTTGGGACTTTTTAAAATATTAAATATAACTCTATCAGAGAACAATGGCTGTTGTTTTACACCTACTGATTTTATTTCTTTTAAATTAACTTGTTCCATATGCATTACTTTATCGTCCTTGTCAGGAATCTAAATATTTGTTACATTAATGAGAACCACCAAAAGGCAAGCCAGGCCAGTGTAACTTAATTTTCAATGGTGACTTACAAACAGGTTTTGACTTTTAAATGAAAATACATTGTTTATACCATTATGATCTTTTCACTTTAGACAAGTATTAACGTTGCTATACTTAAATTACTCTTTCAGATCTAATTTAAATTATTTCACTTTTTAAATAATTTCTAATTAAAGCATGAGCACACCAGAAGTCGCTTCAATTCACTACAATAAATACATCTTACTTTGTGTTTCCCGATTATCTTAGTTGTGCTTGCTGACTTTAATCAAGCAGAGTGCTAGCCACATCAAGCTTCCTTAGCACGTTTCTGAAGTCAGAGGCTGCCCTGCCTTCTGCTGCTGCTCCTGCACAGCTCCTGCGACTCCTGGAATGTTTTTGTTATCCTCGACCGCAGACAACAGCTGTCCTTTCTCACAGGACTTATTAGCAGCTGGGAAATGCTACTGTCCTAAGTAGCAACATTTGTTGGTGCCTGTTGATGTGTGATGGCTATCACGATGAAATGGCCCTGTCGGCTTCAGTCACATTTACTGGAGCTCACTTTTTGTGAGGTACAGACTTCACCACACTCACGACACTGAGTCGAAGAGAGGTGAAGGGCCAGATAGAGTGAGTTATTTTTACCAGTAAGGCAGTGAAGGGAAGTTAAGGCTATATAAACAGACATGAAGGTATGAGTTATGACCAATTAAAATGTGAAATAAATTCAGGGATGTTATCAGACTCCCACTTGGATCCCAGGGAGTATGGAGAGCCAAGGCATCTGGCAGCCTGGGGTACCAGTCCTGAGGAGGTGGCACAGGAAGTGTCAAAATTAAACAGGTGCATATGCTTTTCAATATACCCAGGAGACATATATTGCTGAACATATGTAGAAAGATGGAATATGCATTCCACTAAGTCATGTTATAGGTGCAAAGCTATCATGTGGGTAGTAGAAATACTATTGCAGTATTTCATATCTGAAGGAGATTGAGACGTGAAACAATAACATTGGAAAATAATCAAAGTCCACAGGTAACATCAAACTCAATGATGAAAGACTAAAAGCTTTTGGTCTAAGAACATGAACAAGGAGTAGAAGCCCACTTTTCATCACCTCTTAGCATAGTGAGTGCTAAAAGTTCTACAGAAAGCAATTAGACAGAGAGAGAGAGAGAGAGAGAGAGAGAGAGAGAGAGAGAGAGAGAGAGA
>NC_022021.1:64027505-64054906 GCF_000317375.1 Microtus ochrogaster
AAACAGTAGTTTTAGCACAGAGAAGGAAAAAGAAGGCACCCAGATAGGAAAGATTAGAATTTTGTCTCTTCCTAAGTGTGTTCACAAATATAAAATCAACGCCATCAAATCATCGGAATTTTCTTGGAAAGAAAATGAAAATCTATATATTTGTCTGCAAAATAAAGCAAGCAAGGTATTAAAATGGCAAGATCAGACCAGATCAAACTGATATTATATCTTGTTCTACTTCTTTAGTAACAAAAATCAGACTAGCTGCTGTTTTATGTTGTGCTCTCAAGTTCTATTTGTAGTGAGAAAAACTGTCCTTCGACAATGGAAAATGAAACCCCTGGTACAAGTGGAAATTTTAAAATAATAGATTATTTGCACAGTAGACATGATGAATGACTGATTTTATAGAAAAGAGACAGAGTGAAGGGAGTGACAACCTTGATTCCTCAAATCGGTAACAGCGGTCCTCAAAAAGAAGGGTCAGAGAAAATGTAATCTAAGGAAACTGGCTACCAGTTTCACAGGCTTGACACCATGTGGCTCTGTTTTATATTGCATTCAAAAGGACAAGCAGAAGTGAGCAGAGCAAGTGGTGACAGCTACAGGGGTAGGAGCTGCAGGGCTAGTTAGCAGGATCATGATCATGAGCCTCACTGTCAGCAGATGAGTCTGTAAAGACATCTTGACACTCCTCCCAGCAACAGGAAATGAGACCTCAAACCTGCAGAGCTGCTCCTTGACAATCAAAAAAAGGGAAGAAATGCCCAACAAGGGCCAAACTGACTTTGAAGAAGCCTGGGACAGGGGAGAGAATACAAGTGGAATGCAATGGAAGCAACACTGGAGTTAAGAGGGAAGAGAGGGATTCTGATGGGAAAGCTTCTGTTCTAAAAGGCAGGGAGAACAGAAAGGAGCTCATAGAGGCATCACCAGGCTGCTTCAGAGCTTTCAACTTGAGGGTACTTTTCCAAACAATTCCTGGGAAAGATAGCGAGCAGGAAGTTGAAGGTACCGCCAAGCATGATCTTTTAGGAGGAAGAAAATAAGTGTTTTATAGATATAACTTCGAAAACACTTTTTCATTCAAATTTATAGAATTGCCATATATTCTTTGAACAGCTAGAAGAAAATGTTCACCCTGGAGTAGGGACAACAGGTTCTGAAACAATTACAAGCAGGAGCTGTTTGGACATACGATATGGACAACATAAGCACTGAGTGAGCATGTCATTCAACCTGGAATACGTAAAAAGACATATCTGAGAGGAATCCACAACTGTGAGGCATTTTCTAGAAAAAGATCTGGGTAAAAAGGAGAAGGCAAGAAAATCCCAGGTTAAAGGCAGCATGAAAAATGATACAGGTGTAAAAGGGGATATATTGTTCATTACCTGATATTCCTGGACCAGAGTTGTGTGTGTCTGATAGATAGAGAGTTGCCCTCATTGTTGGTCAGGGCTGAAACAATATGAAAACGCATAAAAACAATATATGCATAAGTGTATTATAAAAATGACAAATAGGTCCTACAAGATGGCTCAGCATGTGCGTCACCAGGGAAACTTGATTCCCTTTTAGATTCTTAGTTTCATTAATAAAAGGAATTTCAAAAGTTTCTCAGAAGGAAGCTTAGAAACAATTTTAATAGAATTTGAAGGGGAGAACACAGTGTAGGCAAGCTGTAAATCTTAATAAGAAAAGAGAAAGTCATGCCTTTTTGAGTTAAGCTTAGGGAAGGCTGGCATGTTCAGTAGAGGAAATTAGCAAACATGCATGGACGAAGGGAGGAGAACCTTCAGAGAAATGACATTAGAGAAAACAGGCTTAGGTCTTTTGCCAGCATCCAAAGAGAGACAGAGATAGAGGAGATGGTATGGGAGAGCGAAGAGAAGGAGAAGAAGAGAAAGAAGAAGAAAAGGGAGGAACAGGAGGAGGAGGAGGAACAGGAGGAGGAGGAGGAACAGGAGGAGGAGGAGGAGAAGGAGGAGGAAGAGAAGGAGAAGGAAAAAGAGGCAGAGGCTTTTCTGAGTTAGAACTCAGAAAAGGGGACAAACTTCATGGCAAGACTCCGTAAGTGTCAGCGTTGGGGAAGATGTTACTGGGAAGAGAAAGTACATTATTTCATTAAGGGAATAATGTTTCTTCCAATCCTTTAACATAACTGGGATAAACGAAACTCACTCCACTTCATAGTGGAGCTGTGGGGGGCAGTGGACTCTTGGCCAGGAGATTGTCAGCCTCAGCTAAGTAAGTATTAAGGATGAACACAAAAGTATGCGGGCTTTAATATTTGGGAAAGACCAGGTCATGTCTCCACCCAAAGGCAGCAGTATTCCATTCTTTTGACCAGAAGGCCTATCAAATGTCATTTATGGATTTTTTAATTCTAGTCCTACCAGGGAACCCAGAAGTGGTATCCAATTTGGATGTCAAGGGAGACATTCATCCTCAGTGGCCTCCAAGTCCTTTCCTTGTCTAATTACCTAAGACAAGTGCTTGTGATGCAACCCCGAAAGCCTAAATTCAATCCCCATGGGGGAAGGAGAAAAGCAGGTCACCTAAATTATCTTTTGACATTCACACAATATGTGTGCCACACACACACAGCACCACTGCCACCGCTGCCACCACCATAACACACACACACACACACAGTAATAAACTATTTGTTTTTAAGGATAACTAGTAATGTATGATGAAAAGGAAAATATAGTTGATAAAAGTTAGGCTTAAGTTAAGATAGTCAGGACTTGGTAATTCAATGAGAAGTAGATATAAAGAGAAAAAAGCCAAGGAGGCCTCCTCTTTTCGACCTGGAACCTGAGCATGAAGAGATTACAAGTGTCTTAAGTCAGGCCATGAAAATTAAAAAATAAAACCACAAGACTGGGAGGAGATGAAACTGGAGAGAGAAGAAGGGGAACTATGATTAGGTCATATAGTAACTACCATTTTATTCTGAATAAGGCATAGTGTCACCAGTTTAGAAAATCGGGAAGTTTACTTGCAGAGGATGTGTGAAGGACCTAAGAACAGACCTGGAAAATGTTTGAAAATACATTATTTTTAAAACGCTTTACCCCAGACAAGAAGCAAAAATCTACTTTTAAGCATCCTAACAGAACAAGGTAAATAATAAAACAGTTGGAAGAGACATACTGAAAGACACAGGACAAGAAATTCTGCAAGTGGTACAATGGTACGATTTCTGAGTGACTATTTTAGGGATTGGTATAAGGGCCAAAGAGGCCACCAGACTACATTCCACTCTTATCTGTGAGTCTCTAGGAAGTGAGACTTCTACTCCTATTTTTACATATGTCCACCTCCAACAAATAAAGCACAGTCTCTTCCAAGTCTACCCACTAATTATCCTGAAATTAGGGTTTTTCAAGTGACTATAGTGCTAGTAAATAAGACATAGCTGATGCCATCACAGTCAGAAAAGGTGGGAACCAAAACTGAGTGACAGCCAGACTTTCCCTGGAGTCGAAAACTCCAAATCCCTCTCTCTTATTCTGCTATGAATTTAAAGAGATGATTATTTTATTGGAAATCATTAAAATAAGAAAAAAATAAATGAGTTGGACTTTCATCTCTATGTTTATCTTTGTGTAAAGCCATCATTTTAACAAGACTGTGTGATATGCCCAATTGGGCAAATAGCAGGACGCGTCATTAAAAAAAATATATTTGTCATAATATCTGTTAGTTCCCTTGTTTCCCTGTTCATTTTTTGTCTGACTGACCTGTCCAGTGGTGGAAAAAAATGTTTGTTTTGAATTTCAGTAACTTAGTAGCAGTAAGTATAACAGCTCTCAATGACTCAAAATATGCTGCCATAATGGAATTTTAGTGAGTGTACCTGGTAATTTTTTTGTCTGTCTTTGTTTTGATACTATTTTTTTTAAAAAAAAAAGACAGAATAATTTATAAGGGATAGAAATTTATTTTTCTGTTTTTGGAGCCTGGGAAATCCAAGGCAAAAGTATCAATAGGTTCAATAGCATATCACCTAGAGAGGATGAATGCTCTGTCATCACATGGTAGAAGGTGGAAGGCAAGAAATAGCATTGTGTGGAGTCTTCTTCATTAGCTCCATTCAAGATGGTGGAACCTTCATAGTCTAAATGCCTTCTAAGGTCCCCTCTTCTTATTAAGCCCAGGTTGACAGTCCTTGAATATTGCAAGTCACAGTTAAATAATAGCACAAATGATATCTCATGTCCATTTATCAGTTAAAGTGATTTAATCAAATTGCTAGTTTTAAGTTAATACTGTCTAAGATCATTGTATTGGGTACTTTCTTGCTATTGAGATGCAAATACATGAAACAGAAAAGGAAAAGGACTTTTACTTTGGCTCAGGATCTGGTCTAGTTTGCTTTTCTGTCACCATGGTGAAACACTAACCAAATCCAACTTGGGGAGAAAGGGCTTTATGACAGCTGACAGCTTGCGGTCTGGGACTGAGGGAAGCCAGGGCAGGCGTTCACGCAGGAAAACGGAGGCAGGAGCTGAAGCCCAGAGACCACAGAGCCTTTGGGTTGCTCTCAAAATCACATTCGGTTACCTTTCTTATTTGTTTGTTTGTTTGTTTATTATGTGTACAGCATTCCTTCCATGTATGCCCGCAAGCCAGAAGGGGGCGCCAGGTCTCATTATAGATGGCTGTGAGCCACCATGTGGTTGCTGGGAATTGAACTCAGGACCTCTGGAAGAGCAGTCAGTGCTCTTAACCACTGAGCCATCTCTCCAGCCCCTCGGTTACCTTTCTTATAGAGTTCAGGCCCACCAGCCGAGGGATGGTGTGGCCCACATTGGGCTAGCACCCTTTATGTTAGTCTGCAACAAGGAAATACCATGCTCACACACATGCACACCAATCTGATGGAGACATTTTTTCAACTGACGGGTACTTGCCAGGTGTACCAAGCCGACCACTAAGGTTGGCCATCACAGGGGTTCAGTACATCATATAAGAGAATACGTGACTGAGTTTATGCAAGGGAGATGTACTGTAGCGAGTGTTCAAACCACTCAGAAACAGAGAATGCAGTCCAGAGTCAAATGTGGGCTTAATCCCAGTGAATTAGTTCAACCATCCAGTCCCTACCACTTGAAGGCTCCACAAAATAACCTTCAAAATAACACCAGAAGACCAGAAGCTTCCAGTTCAGTATATGAGCCTAGTGGGGAGTTTTCAGGTTCAATCATCATGTGGATACTGCATTCTACAGGATATCAGGAGACAAACTGGCCTGAACCTAACGTACCTATTAGATGTTAACTCTTTCGGGTGTCTATGGAAATACTTAGCACATTTAGCAACTCAGGCAGTGAGTAAATTGACTTAAATCCTGGCTTCAGTAGCAAGGAGATGTGGATCATAGCTCAGCAGCATGAGTATTTTTGAACAATGTGTTGTAAAAGTTTGCATCCAAGAGTATAAAAACTGAAGTGGACCATGGTCATTTTTGCCTATGAGAGGCTGAGGCTGAAGGATCAGGAGAAGTTCAAAGTAAGTCCTGAAAGCATAGTAATGGATTCTAGGCCAACCTGGGCTATGGAATTGACCTAATCTCAATAACAAAGACACAGAATGCCAAAAATGATTTTATATTTAATTAAAGAACCTTCTTGACATAAATGGGTCACATTCTGATAACCCATCATAAACTGAATTAGTGAGCCAATCAATCACATGTCATAGTTCAGCAACATAGTGAAGAATGTGGGTTGTTGACTTCTGAGACACTGTGGTCTAGCAGGGGCTGCAGCTGCCACTGCTGTCCAACTCCAATAGAAAACATCCTGCTGCCTACCACCAGCCTAGGAAAAGATAAAAATGCAAAAAAAAAAAATGGCTTCTATCGGATGCACATTCCTTCTATTCTACAGTAAAACCTCCGCACTCAAAGCCCTGGAAACTGGTTACCAACAACTATAAAGCTCTCTCTATAAAACGCCACTGAAACCTTTTGAAGAGTACTGGCGGCCAATACCCAGACCAATAAGACACATTATCTCTTCCATAATATTTACAAATTTTAACAGCAAATATGGAAGATGGGCTTAGTGTGAGGTCTTATGTGTTTGTGACAGTTTTCCTGCCTCTGGACTATTTCACTTACAGGTTGCATCTCTGTCCAGTAAAAATAGTGAACTATGTTGCTTCATACTTCCCTTGAAGGCAAAGAAAAGGCCTTTGAGTTCCCATGGCTCTTGATAAAAGATGACTGACGTGACAGAAAGACAAGATCCTTGGAGCTCACCAAGCAAAAGTCACACTAAACAACATGATTCCCAAGCTAGAGACAGACCAGAGGTCACGGTCTTCCATGAGTCAGAACAGGCCATCTTTTCTTAGTCACAGTCTCTGGAAAGTCTGGTTTAACCTCGATAACCAGAAGTGTTCAGATAATTATGCAGTTATTTAGATATACTGAATGGGGTGCTCATGTAAGATAGCAAAGTTGAAAGCACTGATAAGAAAAAAAAAATAAGAACGCTTCAAGTATGCATGAGGTCTTAGGTTAGATTCGTAGCATTGAAAATAGAATACAGAGAATGTTGTGTTGTAATTAAGAGCAGGGCCCAGACATTAGGCTAGACACTGGGTTAAAACCCTAGACAGGAGCTTATCAGCTCAATGTCTCAGTATCAACATCTTAAAAATGCAGATAATTATTGGTACCTACCTCATAGTGTGCGGATGAAGATTGAACAGACAATGTGCCCGTCATTATGCAAGCCAATGAGAAGTGGGAAGCGTTGAATGCGAGCTACGAATTTGTTAATACGTCAATACATGAAGTAGTTAAATCTGGCAAAATTTGAGGTCTATTTCAATACTTGAAAATAAACCAAATTCTTTCATTTGTGTGAAAAATATTCTCTCTATATATTACTACAACTTCTGAAATAGAAAATTATTGTTTAATCCATGAAATCTTTCACTAGATTTGATTTTTGCTTCCACTTAATCTAATAAATTACATTCTTCTCATATATTGGTCTTAATAAATGGACCAAATTAGTACTGGCTTTTAAATATTTTGTTATTTAACTATTGCCATTTCAAGCATATAAGCTTTGCCACACCGTCCATGGCTATCAGTCAAATCATGGCTAAAACTAAAGTATCATATTGTTTTCTATAATACCTGCATTTATCATTTTGCTTAATCAGACATAAATCATTAAATATATATGTACTGAAAACTATACAATAACAATACAGTCGAGAGTGTGCTTAATGGACTGGAAATTTATTTCCATGAACATTCTAAATGTTTCATAAAAGAAGAATCAAAATACCCTTCTTCGTAGCTAATCCTAACACTCTTTTCTATCTTCTCACTCTACTTCTTTGTCCTTGAAATAAACGAACATCAGTTCAGTTGCAAAAGCAGAAGTTTGCTTCCCTTCAGACTTCAGGAGCCAGCACTCTGCAGTAAATACAACACAGCATGTTCCCTTCTAGTACTTCATTAACAACATGTTTTGAAGCACAAATTGATGGGACAGGCTAATAATGTCTGAGAAAAAGGGGCTGCCCAAGCGAGAGAGTTCGAGTTCGGTGCGTTAGGTTTTGTATAGCCAGCAGCTGCTTGGGGGCAACAGCAATACTAACCCATTTTGCTGTAAGGAAGGAGGGAATTTTCAGCAATCTTTATTTAGTTACAGAGTTTAGTGAACTTCAGTTCATGGTAAGGTCTCCGAAGAACAGGAAGAGTCCAAATTTCTGCCATCGAGGGTTGGAGAAGCCTGGTGACGTTAATAAGATCCAGAAGCCCTGGCCAAACAACTGTGGTCTTCCTTATCCACTGTCCCACAGGGTGAGTTTGTTGACGCTTTTCATCTCCTCAGCGGTCCCCCTCCTCCTCATCTCTGCTCTGCAGCGAGGAAGGGGAAAGGAAAATAAGAGAAGAAGCCTCCCGAAATTACAGTTCTAATTTAGCATTAGCAGGAATTTGTAAACCACCGCTAAGGAGATAAAACTAAGAGCTGTAGCTACAAACAAAGCTAACACTAACCTTTGTGGCTGTTTAATGGCGACCTTGATTGGAAACACAAAAGCCAGGAGTCTTTACTGGAAAAGCAGGAGCAATAACATATTCCGAGAAAAAGTAATAATAATAGGGCTTACACACAAACCATGCAATCCAGAAGTAAAAGAGATGCAATGAGGTGTAGAAGAAGTTAAAATTAATACAATAAGTTTTAAAATGCAAAATTTTGAAACTGGTTTGGAAACGTGGGCTGTAATTGTTGAAACTGGGTTATCCTGAAGTTATAGAATTAATATGACAATTTCGTTACTGAGAAAGTCTAATTTTGCAAGATTATGTATAATTTACGTTTATTTCTAACTTTTGCCTATTTCTCTAAATGTATTTTGTTCACTGGAGTTACATGTGTGACCCAATAATCATCCTTATGATACTGAGTATTATACTAGCCTACTTTGAATATTCATTTGTTTCCAAAATATTGTCCCTATATTCAAAGCATAATTTGTTCCCGAAGAAAGCTCAAGAGTAAATCCCAGAAAAATTTAAAGGTATTGTTTCTACTTCAGTAGCTATGAATGTTGTCCATTGAGACAAAACATAGAATGTTCAAAGTTCATTGTCTCTCTAATTACAAGGGACAAAGTTGTCATACTTGAGAAACAGTGTAGTTTATCAAGGTCCTAGTGGTTATCAATGTGAGAGCTGAGATAATATGCATTTTATTGAGATAATACTCCATTTCATAATATTTTCTCCAGTAGCCACCAGGCATATGGCAGTAAATTTTCAACCAATTAAAAAGAAATAAGAACTGTAGCTCCTCAGGTAAGCAGATTGCATGTCAAGCATACAACACAACAATAAAAACTGGTTAGAGGCTAGTCTGTTCTGACATATATGCATAAATCATTTCTATCCTGGTAAAAAGTCTGAGACAGTACTTAGAACTAAAAACAATTCTGAGGATTATAGTTTTAGGAGAAAATATAATTCTGATAAGAAGAAAAGCATGCTTCCTTTGATCATTATTTTCAAAGATTTTTCTAAACAATAATAATTTTGGAATGTATATTGCCCATAATTAAATTGAACAACCTATCTTGTAAATATAGCTTCCTCATTGCATGTGTAGAATCAAATTTTAAGTGATTAATCAATTAAAGAATGATACATTAGTTAAACATAAAAACACCAAATTTCAAGATTGTAACAAAAAGTAAAATTTTTTTTCAGTCAGATTATTCTAATACACAAATTAGATTAAGCCATATGTTTCAAATATATGCATATGAAATTATCATTTATTAATTTAAAATTACTGTAACATTCGAGACCAGCCTGGTCTACAAGAGCTAGTTCCAGGGCAGGCTCCAAAGCCACAGAGAAACCCTGTCTTGAAAAACCAAAAAAAAAAAAAAAAAAGAATTACTATAACAGAAAAATTAATTATTCACCAATTTCTTGATTCTTTTATTTCCTAAACTGCCTGCATTAAGTTGCACCAAAGACTAATTCTTGCACTGTTTTTACACACACAAAATAAAGCCCAACATAAACTAGCCAATTTGACTTCTTTTAAAAAATAATGCAAGTTTTTATATGATAGATAATTAAACATCAATAGAGCTCCATCTGTGGAACCCTGAGAGTTTCATGAATGGTATCAAAGATGTCAACTTTTAACTCTTAAGAACTATTGTATCTAATGTCTCTCTTAAGTCAATGATGCATTCAAAAAGCTATATGTAAAAGTATTTGCATACATGTAAAATATAATCAGAACTTTCACAGATATTGTCCAAAGGGAACAGCTTCTTTGAACATTGTTGGCAGCAGTTACAGCAATGGTCAATGTAAATGCATGAGGACCAGCTCGGATGCTTGTACCTCAGCCCCTTTGTCCCTTTATAGTAGAAAGAGACCGATTGCTTAGTGCTTTCAGATGTTAGACTTTAATGGACTAGGATGGGTTTCCTTATTATGACACTGGTCTATCTACTTCATTCACTTTGAAATTAAAAATTTATTATTCTTTTGTTTCTGCAAACATTTTGTGATGTTTCTTCCTTTTTAAAAGAATATTCCATTTGTTGCACCACGTAGGAAGTAGTCCATTAATGCACTCACACAGTTCCTAGAATTAGCCCATGAATCAACTTCTTTTCAAAGTACTTCTTTGAGAAAATTAAGGGACACAGCCATACAGGCTTATGTCAGTTTGGGTTAGAGTCTTTCATCAACTAAGGATTTCACAGCACTCATCTGAGTAGAGCAAAACACACGGTGAGAACACACGGTACTTTCAGGTTGCCTTAAATGTAAAATCAGTTTTAACGTCCATATATAACTTCACTTCTTTTTCAACCATTGATTAATTCTACATTTAAGCAATGCAAATAGCACTTAATAGAAACAAGCATCTATCATTTCTGTGATCTGAATACATGGACAGATGTCATAATTAATAGCAGTTCTACAGAAGTGAGTAATGACAGAATTAATTAATAATTAGTAGCAGTTCTACAGAAGTCTAGTGAGTAATGACAGAATTGCTGCCATGTTCAGAGCCTCAGTCTTATGTGTTTGGTATACTAAATCATTTCCTTAAAATACACTATGTGACCTGCCTGGAGTATAGATAATGAGAATAGACTAGCAATTCAGTCAAAGCAACCATACTTGGAGCAGATTAGGAAGAAAACTGATGTTTTTATCTACCCTGGAGGAGACCTGTGACATGCAAGAGCAACTCTGAGAAGGAGTCATAACGGGAGGGAGAACGAAAAGAAGGAGGAAGAGATGGGAGCTGGGGACATAGTTTCATATCAGTTGGCAATGGAATAAACAGGATAGTCAGGTGGGGAATGACTTATGTGTGTGTCTCTCTGTGTGTGTGTGTGTGTGTGTGTGTGTGTGTGTGTGTACCATTCAATAGACGTTTTTATTGAATCACTAGACTACCTCTGAAATCAAGATTTGAAAATCTGAAAAATCTACATCCAAAAGAGCTTGCAATTCTCACTGAGAGCTGTAGTGCCCCGTTGAGATATCTGAGGCACCTCCAGTGGTTTTCTTTCCTAGCCATCCCAGAAGCCCTCCGCTGAAAAAAGCCTAGAGAATTTATCTTATAAAAAGAGAACTAACACACATGCACAGGATATGAATACTTTAGAATCTTTCAGTGCTAGTATAGAACACTGGGAACAGACATAAAGTGTTAGATTTAGTGAGAAGCAAAGTCTTACATATTCATCTGGCTTTATTTTGCCTTTCAGCACCAGCAATGATTTAAATGTAAGGACAGTAATTCATATAGCTGAGGAATAGAATTTGTTACAAAATCACCATCTTTGTATATTTTTAATATGCCTTTAGTCCCGTTAAATAATGGCTTGGGCTATTTGAATTGCACTAATAATGAATGGAACACAGTAGAGTCATTTTGTATGCAGGCTGATATGCATATAATTTGTGCTTCAGCTAAGTCTTCTTGTCATTTGTGTGGTGTTGGATAGGACACAGTAAACTGGTTTTCTAAGTCTTCAACATGTCATGTCAAACTGATAAAAACAAGCAGCCAGGATAGAGGCAAATACCAAGGATGCCAAAGCAGTTTCCTTCAGTAGACACTAGACATCCTACCATGCCAGGTCACACTGTAATCAAACAAGCTTAGACATTTTTAAAGGCAAGTATATCCTCAAAGAATTTTAAATAACTTATTATGGAAAATGTTAAAATTTAAATAACATGGGGAACGGTGACTGAAAATATAAACCTAATTAAGACCATTTATTTGGGGTTTTTCTTGTACAGCTTGCTTAGAATAAAAGGTCTTGCATGTATTTGAAATTAGATATTAATTTGCAGCTCATTGTCGCAATATGCGAACAAGCACTCCTGTTGTGCAATAGGCAACATTGTCTTCCTTCCAGTTTGGGGATCTGTTTGTTTGTTTGCTTTATTTCTTTTTAAGTTTTATTTTCGTTGCTTAGAACTGCATCTCGATGCTGCCAAAGTCTCCAGTCGCCATGAAATTGTTAACACGACACTCACCTCAGGAACTCAATGACCACAACTCCACCTCTTTGTTCTCAACGCCTGATACGAAACAGCTGGCTTCCAGCAGTTCCAAACGTCATCACTTGACTTGTCTTGAACCAGCCTTCATATTAAAAAATGTAAATTAGGTAACAGTTACTAGTGCTACAAAAACAACTTGGGGATGAGCCTGGCAGTAATTTGTCAGTAACAGGAACAATACCATGATGTTTTGGTCTAGAACTTATCTTGGTTTTCAATCAGACACAAAGGGACTCCTAGTCCTTAAGGGTAACCACTGCGTTTTTGTTTGTTTGTTTGTTTTATTGATTTGTGTGGGAGATTCTTTTTTTCCTTATTTGATTACAGAGACACACATGAAACCTAGCTCATGCCAAAACCATAAAAAGAAGATTTTCTTTAACCGGTGAAATTTTCAACTCATTTTATTATATTGTCAATGAACAGCTGAGATTTGCTTGGCTTGTTAACAGGATAGCCAACAGATGAGAAGAAATAAAAACTGCTGGCCTGTGAAAGGCCAATCAAAGAGCCAGGCTGAAGACCTGCTCAGGTTACACAGGTGAAGCCCTCTGTGCCTAGTTGTTGACCCAGCTAATGGTCAGAATGCTCAAGGTTCCGTTGGGATGATCCATGTGCTAAAACATGGTATTCAAATGTCTTCCAAAATGGCTGAGAATTTGCCTTTTCTTTGTAAGCTTTCTGCACAATAAACAAAAGGCTGGTATTTGATACTAACCAAACAGGGAAGGAACAAAGAGTAACAATGGTGGATGTATCCAAGCCACAGTTCTTAATATGACATTGGAATAGTTTTAGGGCCTGTCAATCTCTGTCCCAGATTGTCAGTTGCCCTTGGTATAAACTTACTGCCTTCACAGAAAATATTAATTTTTACAAACATTTAGCAATGCAAATTTCCTAGATGCAGAGTAATAAACTCAGTAAAGGGTCAAACAATGAGAAATTTGTAGCTTTTTTAAAACAGTGAAACTTCAGATAAAGGGTACTTGACAGTGTTCTAAAGGGATGTTTTCTGTATTAAAATGGTGTTCTAAACAGCATTGAATTCTGCTACTGATACTATCTTTTCTCATTCCCACAAAACCTGCATATCAGGTTTTGAAGCATGTTCTCAAAAGCCAATAAAATAATATGGATGCATTTTTTAATTGACTATACCCAACCATATTTGCTATATCATTCTTTTACTTATATATGTTGTTTTACATTCAAGTTTGTAATTCTCTTGATTTGAAAAGTTTTCACTTTCAAAGTAAAGTTTACTCTGAAAGTCATGAACATACTATGCAACCAACAAATTTCAACATTCAGTTATATATTACATGCCCTTCGTGACTTTTAGGTTAAGAAAAACTAGGTGGGGAAAACAAATTGGTAAGGCCACCTGAAACATAAAGTCACTGTTGGTTGATGGTTCTGCACAGTAGAATTGTCTGTCCATATATCTAAGACATTACCTTCCAGGGATATTAAATAAACATGATTAATGAGTAGACATGCAAACCAAATTTTAGAGACAATATACCAACTATGTTAAGTTTTCATTCTTCTTAGGAAAAAGAAATTTTGAAAAGTAGCAGTAAGGTACTGTTTCACTATCCGTCATGCTTTGTATTTTTCATCCAATTTAGGAAACTATTTTAGAGTTTGAGTGAATAAAAATTATATCCACATTCAAACTATTGTGTCCTCATTTGTACCATAAAGGCATATGCTCCACAGCCCTCAATATTTAAATGTCCTTTTAAGATTCATTTATCTTGATTTTATATGTGAGTATTTTACCTGTGTGTATGTACATGTACTATACACGTGCCTGATAAAAACAGAGGCCAGAAGAGGGAATTGGGCTTGTCAACTGCCATGTGGGTTCTGGGAACTGAAGCCACGACCTCTACACAAATAGCAAGTGCATTTGTCTGCTTTGAACCATCTCTCAAATCCCAACCTCAAATTGTAAATAACTGTGATATGAAATAATTGCAAGTATTTGTGAAAATGACCTTATAAATTTGGGAAATAACATGATGTTAATTAGGCAGTCACAGATTCAATCCAAATGTCATAAAAAGAGGAGTCTTCTAAGATGTAGTAAACAGGAAGGAAGCAGACACCTCTCCACATATCTGTTTGTATGAATTCAACCAGACTCTCCTGAGAGGGCTTAGAGAATGGAAATGGTTGTTCGGAAAAGGGGAGGACTCCGTGGAGCACAGGTCACACTCCAGACCTCGCCCCTCTGCGGTGTCCTGCCAGATGTGATAGAAGACAGCTCCTGTTAGCCTGTGTTTAGAGAGCCCAAACATGCCCAGTCTAGTGAGTGGGACTCCAAAGGAAAATAGCTTCTTAAGGAGGAGGCAGGTTTTCAAGAACTTCATGCAGGATTATCTTTGGGATGAAATTAGAACTACAATTAACTTTAAGAAAACTGAAATATGTGTATATATATATATATATATATATATATATATATATATATATATATATATATAAATGTTACATAGTCATACATATACATTATACATATACATACTTATAAAAATATATTAAACAATAATTTATGTACACACTGGAAACTTTTAAAGTCACACACCAGACTTTAGAAAAAGTAACTGAAGACATTTGCCATCTTTGATAATTAATCACTTTGACACATTCAAGAATTACTTGAGAAAAAACAATCAATGAAGGATCATCTAGATCAGACTGACCTGGGAGATGACTATAGAGGATTATCTTTTGTGCTTTAATTGATGTGAGAAGACCCAGATACTGGGAGTGGCACTATACGAATAGAGGAAATAAAATGATCACAAGCCTGTCTGTACTGATTTCTCATAAGTTAGATGTGCATATTATTTGACTAGGTGCTTTAAGGTCTCTCGCTGACTTTCCCACAATTAGGGACTATAACTGAAACCGTAGTGTAAGCCAAAATAAACCCTTTCTCCTAGAAGTTGATTCTGTCAAGGTATTTTATAACAGTAACAGAAGCAAACATATGTTCAAACCAAAGGCTAAGTCTCCGTCTAAGCAGCAAGATAGTATAGAAATTTGATTCTGGAGGTTTCCTTCCTTGGTAGCTATATGATGATAGGCAAATAAGAAAATATTTCTGAGACCCCATTTCTTCCTCTGTTATCTTCCATAAGACAGGGAACATGGAGAATGCTTGGATCTAGTAGCGGGTAGTGATGAAGTGATAGCACCCAGCATGCCTATAGTATGTTCAGTAATCTGGTAAACATTTTATTATGGCAACGCTTGTCTGAAGATTGGTCTGGATGGGAGTAGGATTGTAGATAAGAGTTTTAACAGCTTCAGTGAAACATGAGTAAGACCTCAGCCACCCACTGTCAATATACAAACACATAGTTTCTGGTCTAGTCAAACTGAACAGAGAACACTAGCATTACAGGAGAATGTGTTTCTACTGGATAAAGTGATGTATTCTACCTCAACTCTGTTTCCCCACTAGAGATGCTACATTTTTACTTCCCAATGACTTGACTTAGTTCAGTGACTTGCTGTGACTAGTGGAAGACTGGTATGGGATTTCCCTCTGTATGCTGTGGATATCATTGGCTAATAAAGAAACTGGCTTGACCTGATAGGGTAGGTGGGGAAAACTAAACTGTATGTTGTGTTGTAATAGGTACGGCAGGGCTGCATCCCCGGCACCTGGCCGCCCACATGACTAGCTTATGCCCCGAAATAACAACACACAAATTGTATTCATTTAAACACTGCTTGGCCCTTTAGCTCTAGCCCTTACTGGCTAACTCTGATATCCCGATCAACCCATCTCTAATAATCTGTGAGCACCGGTCTTATCGGGAAGATTCTAGCCTACGTCCATCCTGGGTCAGAGCTTCATCACGTGTGTCTCAGAGAGCAGAGCTCTCACATCCACCCTGGAGAGGGGAGCATGGTGTCTCTGTCTGAGGCATCTTACCTCACTTCCTCTTCCTCCCAGCATTCTGCTCTGTTTACTCCACCCACCTATGTTCTAAGCTATGAGCCCAAGCAGTTTGTTTATTACTCAACCAATGAAATCAACAGATTGATATATGACACTCCCATATCAAGAAGAAAAAAGGGCAGGGTCCAGAGAAGCCATGGAGCTGTGGCTGGAGACAGGACACATTGAAGCTTTGCTGGTAGGCCACAATTTTGGGGTGTTGCACAGATTAATGGAGGTGGGTTAAATTAAGATGTAAGAGTTAGCCAATAAGAAGCTAGAGCTAACGGGCCAAGCTAACAGTTTCTGTGAGATTATTTTGGGGGTCTGGGAGGCTCGGAAAATGAACAAGCAGCCACCTACAACAGAAGACTTTGCTACTTTGACCTTCAAGTATTGCCATAAATGTATGCTATCTAAAGATAAGAGAACTCAACTCAGACAAGAGCTTAAAGCTAAAACCCACTAAGCAAGACAAACCCCAATTGATTTCTGATTATTCAGAGGACAAGACACCCACAGTTCACCTTCCCAGGGAAAGTAAAAACACTCCAACCAAATGGAAGGAAAAGATCTGCCTTGGATGTGGTTTCCAGTTCACCATTCTTCCTTGGCCTCTGCTGTTGCCATCGTTCTCTCCCTGAAGACATTGAAGTGGACAATGGTTGCTCTTTTGTCACTGAGTTGGGGAGTAGTTTGCTCAAGCACTACAAAGTCTGAGCATTTCCTTACAGTTCCCACCTTGTTAACAAACATGTAAGGGCTTTCTAGGTCTCAAACCTCTCCATTTTCATCATGTATGACTCCATATCACAGCCTTTTAAAACTGGAGTGATTTAATTCACAGTGAAAATTTATTAAAATTTGACTTTTCTTAAATTGAAATTTTCTTTAAGAGATATGTTGTTTTTAAATGTCATACCACCAACATAGAAGACATAAATCATATAATACTTAATATCATCTTATAAGCATCAGCATCAACTAGATATGAAATATGCCCTTTTATCTGCTTTGATGTGTTCTTTTCTTCATGTGACTCTTTCCTCCATGTGTATGATACATGCTTATGTGGGATGTTACTACACAATAAACCAGTTACCGTGTTTTATTTAATTAAAAAGTCATATAATATTATAAAATTTGAGTAGCAACATTTTAAGGGTTGAAATAAAAGCTACTAAATAGCAGATAAATAAGTTATCAAGGGGCTGGAGATATGGCTCAATAGTTACAAGCACTTGCTCCTCTTGCAAAAGGCCAGCATTTAGTTATCAGTATTCACATGGCACACATACATACACACAAACAATAGCAAAGATATATTGAAAGGAATGTATATTGAAAGAATCTATCACATATTTTACTTTTAAGGGAATATCATAAGTTATAACATAAAAGCAATTAAGAGCCAATATAAATCCTAAGTAAACCGTAGCAATTATTAATAATTAAGGTTAACTTGACCAAAAAAAATCCCTAAATAATATAACTTCTGTTATTGTAAAAATTTTGAAAATTACAATTCTTATGATTTTTAAACACAGTTCTTTCAAAAATTTTATTATAAAGATGCCATTTATGCTGGAAACTGTATTAGAACTTTAAAATATGCTGATGTTTTATGAATATTTCTCTTTTAAATCACTGTGTTTTCGAAGTCTGGACATGTTTCTACTTTGGCTTTTTATGGAAAATTAGGAAGAAATCAGGAGCTACCAGCTCTGCTCCAGTTCTCACATGCTCTCCTCTAAACGAATGCTGTGAGTCTTTGAAGAAGCCACGCGGCTGCACACGGATGATCTTCAGTGCTTTGTGTGGCCGGCAGAGCTGTACTTTTGGAAAGCTGGAAGAACAACCCATTTTCAGGTTTAATATTTTAAGACTTTCTCTAGTGCCCTTCAAACTAATTCAAAAATATTTACTCCATTAATTCAAGCCAAATGTGTTATCATTGCACCTGGGTTCACAATCTCAGGCTGTACTCATTTTTCTTCAATAAAGCCTTCATCTTACAGTCAAAGCCATTTCAAAATGGGGCAATGTAGGTTTGAGAATAGTTATTGAGCATTTTCTTAAATTAGCACTAATTCGGTGATCTATTTTAGCTTTGAGGAAACTTTTGAAATGCCATGCAGCAAGACTTCACTGCAAACTCTGTCGATTTAAAAAGACATGCTCTAGCTTCTCTTTAGATCATATGAATCTATTTCAAAAGCTACTTCAAAGATGATGCTTTTATTTGACAGCTGTATGAAACAAGGACTATTCTTGGGGTTGCAATGACCCTTCTTCCTTAGCCTCCAAGTGCCGGGATTGCATGATGAGCACCACACCCAGTTGTATTCAGAGTTCCCAAAATATCTATTTTTCCTCAATCATATATTTGTAAAAACAAAATACCTCACTCCAGTCAGAATGACCGTCATACAGAAATCTGACAACAAATTTTAAGAGGAGTTGGACAAAGAGAAATTTTATGTGCTGCTGGGTGAGCTGTGAAGAGAGCAGCTTTGGGAAAACAATTTGGAGATTCCATCAAAATAAAAAAAAAACACTAAAATTATAATTACATTATGAGCTAACTATTTCACACCTGAAGATTCCTCAAAAAACTAAAATTATAATTACATTATGCCCTAACTGTTTCACTACTGCACATACACCCGTAGAACCCCACACCCTACCACAGAGTCATCTGTAATCCCACAGTGACTGCTACCTTGTTCATTACACCAAGAAATAAAAGCAACCAAGATATCCATCAATAGACAAGTGGATAATGGTAATCTGGCACCCATATAAAATGGAATACGATTCAGCTCTCTCTATAAATGAAATCACAAAATTTGCAGGAAAATGGACAGAGTTGGGAGGTATAATATTAAGTAAGGTCACACAAATTCAAAAAGAAAAATAAAACAGCATGCTCTCCTTCATACGGAATCCTATTATATTGTGGAGTGGGGGAGGGAGTGTATAAATAAATACGCCCGTGGTTACAATATGATATTAAGGAACAGAGAAGGAAGTAAATTTAGGTGACGAGGTAGGATAGATTTAGGTAATAGTTATGTGGATCATTAAAGAGGAGATAAAGCCAAACATTTTTATGTTTTAATGCTATCATGGGTTTTTTGTGTGGTGGATAAGTGCATAAAATATATCTGAAAAGCAGAAGTGTAAAATCCAGTCTGAAATTCTACAGAACTATCATGCCCACTCTAACTTTAGAGAAGACTGTATCATGAATTCTAATTGTTCCTAATAATAAAAACCTGGAGTCAGATATGGGGTAAATGCTGAAGGGTCAGAGAATTAAATGAGCCAGCCACTAGAGAGACCTTTTATCTTTACTGAGTCCTCAGACCAAAAGGGGCAAGATGCTGTCTCCAAGAAACCTCAGACTGAATGGGTTGAGCTCCTGTCTTCTCCCACCTTATATCCTTTTCTCTGCCCAGCCAAATCCCTTCCTGTCTTCACCTCCCAAGTACTGGGATTAAAGGTGTGAGCCACCACCGCCTGGGTCTCTTTCTCTTTTAGACTGGTTTATTCTCCTGTAGCCCGGGGTGACCTCAAACTCAACAGAGATCCATCTGCTTCCTGAGTTCTGGCATTAAAGGTGCATGCACCACTGCCTGGCTTCTATGGCTAACTAGTGGATAGCTCCACATACCAATCTTCAGGCAAGCTTTATCAAATAGATCACAAACAACATATAACCATAGAAGTTCATTGAGTTTTTATAGACTTGGTGTGTGGCTAATCTTGCTGCATAAAGATTTTTAATTTGCAATTTCTTCAAAATAAAGTTTAATCATAATAATATTATATATATGTGTGTACATATATATATATATATATATATATATATATGTACACACATATATATATCCTAGCAGTAGAGAAGGAAAAAAGTCAGTGCATGTGTATTTTTACTAGGTAATTGTACTTGTCTGGAGGCAGCTATTTCTGTTGTCTAGGTTTTTTGTTTTTTAAAGAGTATTGGAGTCATGCACAAATCATTTCAGAGAACGTATCTCCAAGATTTTAATGGCTCTCCTCTCCCTACTGGATTCTCTTACAGAAAGTCTCAATGATTATTTTTTGACAACTACCTCCAAATAAACTCACCAATTGTATTTACAGATTTCTCTATACTTTAAAAAAGACTCCATGTTACTGAAATATCAAGTTACATTACCTGGTGAACTCCTTATTTTCTCAAAATCCTTGCTGGTTACTATCTACTCTTAAGTCATAACCTCAACATTGGTCTCTGATAGAAAGGGTCCATTTTCTGCACAGTATTGTGAAAACTTCTGATTTTTCTTTCTGACTTTCTAGTTCATGGCCCATTGTAGAAACACATTGGTTCATTAATGACAGATACAGACGGTGTCCATCTGCTATCCATCTTTAACTCTAAAGACAGAGGCATAAAGATACTTGAAACACTAGACTTGCAAAATCAGATGCAATTTAGCAAGCAGCTCAAGGAAAAAGTCATTTGATCCATGACTACATTTTTCTATATTCTTGATCTTATGTTACACGCAAAATAAGGACAACAATGTTCTAAATATAAATTTTAATTTGAAGTCTACACTTCTTGTTCTACTTCGTGTCATCTAAAAATAATAAAAAAAAATTATGAACCAATTATTTTGCACATACAGTTTATTTCACGCCTTGCCTTGATAAACATGAACCTTTCAGGCATTTTCTGGACTTTGGTTTTAGTATATTAGTTCTTTGCACAAGAATAGATCAAGGATTTCTGAACTGAATGTGGCTAAATACACAAGGAACAATGCTTCGAAACTTCATCAGACACAGGATTCTAGAAGGAAAAAACATTTTTAAGCATAGAAGCTATGGTCATATTTATGATTGAAATTCTGAGGGTTTTTTTGGGGGGGGTCATCCCTAGTCAGACTACACTATGACAATCCTCTCCCCGCCACAAATACCGCAAAGATAAATGGAAAGCTTCAAAAGCAATGTAGGTATTTCCATGGCAAATGTTAACGACAGAGATAAATCATCAGTTAATAAGATGAATGGGCCCAAGCCCTTCAGGAAATATGCATGAATACTTGAAATAAATACTTACATGAAGACTGCATAGGAAACAAATTATTTCTATATAATTTTAGTAAGAATAATGGTGATGTTTTGAATAAATTTCTGATGGTAATAATAAATACACTATTCTTTCATGGATGCAGAAAAAATTAATTTCAGACTTTTATACATTTCTTCAAGAAGGTATGTACAATAATTTATAGGTTTATAGTTTCATGTGTTTGCCTGTGTGTTGTATGCTGCATTTTGATTCAAAATGGATTAAAAATTATTCTTTCATCCAATATTTCCATTTCAAAAGTATTTGAAGATCATATTTTGTCTTATACTATTTTGTCATTTTCTAGAATGGCATAGTTTGTTTTCTTGTTTTCTAATGTTCTTCTAGTCTCAAATTTTTATGAAGTAGTAATAAGAAATTAAACTCCTTAAAATATATAAAGCCTTAGTCTTGTAAGTTTTATAGTTGAGTTGATTACACAAAATCCATTTGCACCATATTTAATTTTCCCTTCAATTGTTCCCTGAAAATTGATTCTGTTTTTACTTATGTGATATTTTATAAGTCAAATTTCTTTTATATTACTATACCACACCCCACAGGCTATTGTGTAAATATCAGGATGATTTATGCTATGAGACACTTGAGGAACTACCGAAACACCTAGGTTGTTTTTTCCATCAAATTCCTAAATATCTGAAATTTCTTTTGTGGATGCCAGAAATACAGGAAAGAAGGAACGATAGAATTACATGACCTGAGCAAACCTCCTACCATTGAATAAGAAGAGAATGTAAACTGAGTGTTGTTTCTCTACAGTCTAGATGGTTGAGACACATTGATTGAGTCGATGTCAGCCTTCTGTTAATGAAGACACTAAGTTCATGAGAGTGATATAATAGCTTCAAAGCCACCGGGATATCCAGAACATTTGCCACTCATTTACTTAAGGTAAGTGTGGAAAGGTCAGACGTAGAGCTGTATTTCATGGAAGAATGAGAGCATCCACATTATATTTTGCTATAGCATGCATCTCCTTGCATCTCCTCTGTACTTAGAAGAGAATCTGTCATACAACAAATAGTTACCAAACATCTACTGAAAATAAAATTAAAAAAAAGAGAAAGAATAGTTTCTTTAGGAAATACTTCTCAAGTAATTCTGAAAACAGTATTCAGTCTTTAAGACATTTATCTGATTCTAGGACCTTAAAAAAAAAAATCAAAATCAGGATCAACAAGATGGTGTAGGGAGTAGAGGGACTTGCTGCTAAGCCTGAGGACCTGAGTTTGATCCCCAGGACCCATGTGGTGGAAGAAGAGAACTGAATCCCGCAAGTTGTCCTCTTACATGGGCACGCCATCAAATGAACACCCTCCACTCCAACACATGCAGAGCTTCTAAGCCATTCAGGTTCCCTCTATATCTTCCTCTTTACAGCATGTCCTTTTGGAAACAATGAAAAATTAACTACTCACTTCAATGTGTGAGAAAAACGCATTTCAAAGTCTATCAGATTGTCAACATTCTATAATAAAGCCAAACCAATAAGGTATTGTGAAGAATGCATTACATAAATAATAATATCTGCAAATTCAGAATAGATATTTTACATACTCTTGCCTGGGTGAGTTGTTCTATTTTGTTAGTTTGCTTTCCTGTATCCTAGAGAATCTTATTTTAATTCAATGTCAGGAATTAAGGCCTGTTTATACACATTTTAATATGCAATGATTTATTACACTGTAAAAATGAAAATCATATTTGTGGACCAATAACATCCCCTGATTAAAATTAATGAACATTGTGGCAAGGGATTGAAAAAGGGGTTATAATCTGAGCTATAATTTTATGGAAAGAAAGACTGGGTAAACAAACAAGAAGAGGTAGAGAGAGAAACAGAAAATGAAAATAATGTAAAGAGTAAGACAGATATAGAGCAATGTTTTTCATAACTTGGTTTTGTGAAGTAACAAATGTGCATGCCGGTGCAGTATAACATGAAGACAGTCAAACACGATGCTAAATAGGAGGGCATGAGGGAAGACTAAACGCAGGCAAGATGCAAGTTATGAAAGACAGCATCTAACTAACTATTCCTCTAGCTCTGATTTTGCCACGAGTGTTTGGATTTTGGTTGTAGAAAAGAACATAAAATACATTTGATACTTAACATGCAACATTTTACATGAAGCTCCACAGTCTTCACTCTGAAGGCCAATTCTATTTATACAGAATTTCTTGACTTGCATAGACTTTGTGTCTGGAATATGTTTATTTATTTACAATGTTTTTTCTTATTGTTATAAAGCTTATATATTTTGAAGTAACTAATGGATATGTAGTAGGTCTTCAGTCAATATTAGTTATTGCTCACTCATTTAAAAAACTATTGTAACTATATGAAACATCAGAATAAGCACCATTTATGAAAAAAGATACAATGATAGGAAAAGGAAATTTAAGAACATATATATAAATATATGTGTGTGTGTAATAAAGTCACACACACACACACGACCAAAAGTACAAAATACATTATACATTGCAGAGGAAGGCTTTGTGCATATAGTCCTGGAACTCTGTGATCCAGATGTATTTGGCCGTGTGTGTCCTGCTCCTCTGCCTGCAGAGAACCTTGACAATGGACAGGGTTGTTCAACAGCTGATGCTTCCTGTTTCTGTGATCACGATACTCCACTAAGGTGATTGTGAAGACAAAATAGTTAAACTATTTAAAGCTCATAGACTTTGGAACAAATGGAGTGTGAAGCAATGTCCAAGAACTAACAAACAGTAAATGTTGGTGCCATTAGTAACTTTCAAATATAAACCTTTGAAATAAAAGATAAGACAGTTGTCATACAGCCAACAAAGGGACAGATCTAAGTCTCTCTTCCTAAACCACGATATTGTTTAATCTCTCTGAAACTAAAGAGCGCAAGAAAATGAATCGGGAATTTGACGTAGACTAACCATATGCTCCTCAATAGGTATTTAACTAGTGCAATTAAAAATGCCTCTATTTTCAGTGTGGTCTCAAAGATACTCCTAGAACTGCATGGTGGTATTAAAAGTGGAGTTGGTGACCCCAAGTGTGGTGAGTTGGCTCTTTATGGGAACCTTTGTGTGAGGGCTGAAGTGCCATCTGTCAAGGGTGAATTATAAAAGTAGAGGGGGTCAGATGTCTTCGAAGATCTTGGGCAATTCGGCCCTGTTATGAAAAGCCATCTTAACGGATTTACAAGGTTTCTGATTCTTTAAAATAAAAATTTAGTTACTATCAAACATTGCAAACGACTCCCCAAATAGTGTAAAATGGTCATTTGGTTCAAACCGTAAGTGCATTCGTTGTAAGCAAATGTGTAATGACACAATTTATCTATGCCCTCCCTGAGACCTTACCTGCATTGGTAAGAGTTAGCCAACAGGCCCTGCATGGCGAACACGGAAAAGAACACAACAACTGCCTGGAACGCTTTATGTAGACTTAAACTGTTCACTAACCCAGAAACCCCTCCCTCTGTCGAAGGCAATTAAGGTACTATAGAACCATAAAATCATTTTCATGGTGTAGGTACTCAAGGGAAATTCCTCTTACATCAGAGAATCGCTTAATGGTATTTAGGCTAGTTCCAGCAGCCAGCTCCGCTATGCCAGGGCCAAACTATCCCACCTCAGGAGCTGGGAAATGCCAGCATTTAAAATCTACCAGTCAGAAGTGGCTAAGTCCGTGCTGAGAGAGTTTTACCATCTGTTAGCTCTCTTTTCGCCATCAGCCCTATGTACTCATGGAAAGAAAGTTGTGTGTGTGTGTGTGTGTGTGTGTGTGTGTGTGTGTGTGTGTTCAAAGGCAAACGAGAATGAACTTTCAAATTAAATACCCTCAGAAACAAATTTACCCACTCGAGCATTGCCACTGCCTGGGGCAGCGAAAAACCAAAACAGGATGTTTTTCTGAAAGGAGCGGTCAGTTTTACCTTACTGTCTCATTATAGAGAACCACCACCCACCTGGGAGGTCACTGTCTTGCTCCGGAGGAAGAGCAATTAAGATTCAATTTAGGTCACTTAAATCTCCGAGTTCAAAAGTCCTTCCAGAACGCTAATAGCTCTCAGCGCTCTCTGACAGCTGTATGTACAATTTCTAATTTTTCTCCATGTCCTTCAAAACTGTCTCCACCCTATAAAGAAAGAGCTCTTTTGTCATCTTGAGAAGGGTCTAGAGCTAGCATTTCATGGGGAGAGATGCTGTGCTGAGGCTTGCAAGGGCTCCCGGTGTGACATTTAACCAACCGGGAGCTTTGAACTAGAAAAGCAGGCTTAAGATCTCTTTGACTCTCTCACCTGGAACACAATCTCTCCCAAAGCCCAGGAAGGACATCCCTGAAGTCCCCTTCCCTGACTAAATCCTTCCAGAAGCCTGCAGTGATCACGAGCCTCCTCTTTAGATGATCCTCAAATAGTAGCGGTTCCCACAAAAGAGCCTGAAAGTGAAGCCCCACGCCGAATCTCCGGTAACCTTTGTCCCTCCTCGCTGTCTAGTCTTTGGACTCATTCATCCCCACTAAAAATCATTTACTAAAATCGCCTCCAGCCTCTGCCTCCTTTCTGCCCATGAAGAAGGATGTCCACACTTCTCAGTCTCGGTGGGTTAATGAGTACCGTGTGTCACCCGTGTACAGATACTAAACTTTAGTATCTCATCTCCTGTTAGCCTGGCCATTGTCACTTCGTTTCCGAAGACCCAATTAACAACTCATGGGAAAAGAGAAAGAAAACTTTTGCTCCAGAGTTTAAAAACCACAACGAGGGCCTTCAGTTCTGTCCAGTGGTTAAATACACCTGCTGCCATGCCTGGCTTGAATTCAACACACCAGACCCTCGAGGTACAGGAAGAGAACGGACATTGGCAAGTTTTCTCCCGATTTCTACAAGTGCACCATGGGATATGCATGCACACATGCGCTCATGACACAAAACAAGTAGATAACAACAAATGCAAAAATGCATAAATAAAACGTATAAATAAATGCATGAACAAAAATATTTTAAAACCACGAAAAACAACAAGCAGCCGTATTTGTAAAACCCTTAAAATTTAGGATCTGATTACATTTTGCATAAAAATAGAAAGTATTTAATAGTAATAGTATAGCAATCATTATATTAAAGTAATCAAGATTTTGAACTTTAGGCTACGGTATGGATGGCTTAGTAAATTGTCTGCAAAATATGTTGGGCTAGAACTTTGGTTAATGGGAGCAAGATTCTGGGTCTTTCTTGCCTGGAATTCTGCCGTTTGAAAAACTGGTGGTTTTGACATAATATGACCACTAGCAGTAGTAAAAAGTTATTAGAAACATAGATTCAAAGGTAGGGGGAGAATGGAGAGGTGAAGTCTATCAAAACATGCCAAAGTGGACTGGAAAAGCCCAAGAGGCCTCAACCTTACATAAAGAACTGAGGAAAGCTGGGAGCAGGAGAGATGATCTTTTCCAGGAAAAAAACAGGCACTCCCTTGATTATCCAGAGTTAAATGTCAGGCCTGAAAACATACACACACATAGCATTATATGGACTGAGCAGGTTATATTTTGGAATATGCATTCGTGTATGTAATGTATAGGTACATGTATGTCTATACTATATCTATATATGCATATATGTGTATATGTAGATGTATGATATTTATCTGCATGCAAAACAATTAATATAAAAAGAGGCCATGAATCTGAGGGAGAATGAGGAGTGGGATATACGGTAAGGTTTGGAAAAAGGAGAGGGAAGGAAGAAGTTTTGTAATGATGCTATAATCTTAAAAATAAAATAAGATGAAAACTATTGTTACAAAGAAAGAAAGAAACTGGATGCCAGCATCTTTACCAGCCTGAAGCTGTAGATAACTTAGGGGACAGTAGTGGACTAGCCAGAACTTTATTTAGAGATACTATGAATGGACTACATAAAATTTGACCAAATAAAAAATGATTTAAAAACAAGCAAATAATGAAAACCATGCATTTATGCAAGAAAAGTCACAATAGCCTTTCAGAAAATAAAAGGCAAGACAGTTCACAGCTACCTGAGCAGTGGGTGTTGCTCCGCTGCCCATAGCTCATCAGCACATGGAAAGTCCTATAGAAGAAGCTAGCTGAGCACAGGCCTCACCCCAGTGCTGGGATATATAGATACAAGGTTAACCTCTACACACACACACACACACACACACACACACACACAGACACACACAGA
>NC_022021.1:64055006-64057354 GCF_000317375.1 Microtus ochrogaster
AACTGAGCAAAACATTGCATTTGAATAAACTGTGAGCACACACATCAAGGGAAACCAGATTCTGCTTGCTTGCTCTTGACCACCAAGCAAACTACTAAAATACCACCAACAAAAGGAAGCAGGTTTTGGGCAGAGGAGGCTCAAACTGTTAATCCCAGCATTTAAGAGGCAGAGGCAGGTAGAGCTTTGTGTTCGAGGCCAGCCTGGACTAGAGAACAAGTTCCAGAACAGTTCCAAAGCTACACACAGAAAATGTTTCAAATGCCCACCCCCACCCTACCCCGCCGCTGAAAAAAAGAAGCAGTAATTGCTAGGGTCTACTGATTTGTGTCGAATCCCAATGTCTAAAAAAGACGGGACGATTTGTTAGAGTAAAGGCTCCTTCCTCAGCAGGGTCCTATGTGGTAGCAGTGAAATTTTAAGAGATGGACAGTCCAATGGAAGATTTTAGGTCACTAGGTTTGTGACCATATAGAAATGAAGATTATAGACTTTAAATCCTTCCTTCCTCTCTTTTTTCCTCTCCCTTTGCCCTCTTCTGTGTTCTCCCCATTTCTTTTTTTTTCTTTGTCTAACCTCAGGATATAAACCTTAGGGGCAGGGTCTATGTGGAGAGATGGCTCAACAGTTAAGGGTGTTTACTGCTCCTGCAGAAGACTCAGGTTTGGTTCTCAGCATCTAAATGGTGGATCACAATGACCTGAATACCCACTCCCAATGCATCCAGCTCCCTCTTCTGATCCATATGGGCACCAGGTGCACAAAAATACATACAGGTGAAATACAAAGAAAGATAGCAACCGAGGAGTACTGAAAGTAGAAGAAACAGTCTCCCCGGGGAAGAGCACACCAACTGTTATCCAGTACCAAAGGATCAGCCCTGAAAACAGGCATATATAAGTAACACCATACAGACTAAACAGGTTGTATCTAAGAATATATATATATTCATTTAACAACAGTTAATAAAAAAGAAGGCCATGAATTTGTAAAAGAACAAAGGATAGTATATTATATGTGAGGGTTTGGAGGGATAAAAGGGAAGTGGGGGAATGATGTAACTATATTACAACCTCAAAAATAAAAAGTAATAAAAAAGGAAATCCAACTTCAGCAGCAATGTGAAACCTTATCTCAATAAATAAATAAATGAGCAAAGTATTTCAACCAAAATATTGAAAGATATAAACAAAACAAGAAATGTGAACTACCATATTACTTAGAAATGAAAACCTCTGCCAGCTTTTGGTTGTCTTAGATGTTAAACTTACTAGGCAAAGAATGCGATTGAAATTTTATGAATATAATCACACAAAAATCATAGTAAAAAATTAAGACAACTTAGGTAGCAAGGATTTAAAAGATAGGAGAATTTCAGTAGATGGATAGAATATGTGAAAGTATGATTTGGGGTGACTTTTGTGTAGTTTGGGTTTTCTGAAAAGATCCCTACACTAAAAACATGTTCCTGATAAACTGTTGGTATTTGTTGGAACCTTGCAGAGGTGGCGTTTAGTAGACAATGCTTAGCCCAGTGAAGGTGCCAGCCCTCTGAATTGTGGTGCTCATGAAAGAAGAGTGAGCTATTAAGAAAAGAATTACCCTAAGCTCTGGTTATTTCGGCCTTTCTTCTCATGGTGTGGTATTTTTGCACTTGTTTTAGTCATTGTGATGTCATCTGCCATGAAGCCCTCAGCAGGAGCCAAAGAGATGAGGCCACCTGAAACCGGACCTTTAGTTTACAGAACGGCTGACAAAATAAGTTTGCTTTCTTTATAAAGTACCCAACATCAAGTATTCTGTTTTGACAACAGAAAATAGGCTAGTACATTTAGAAAGGCAACAGTCCACTTGATGGGATCCAAAAGCACACTTGAAGCAGCAGGAGAAATAAAAAGGATGAAGTCAACGTCAAAAAAAAAAAATCATAAACCTACAGGGTAGAGAAAAAAATCACTGAAGAAAATAACAAAGGATTACAAAACACAGACTAGAATCAAACTCACCCATCTAGCCAATGCATTTCTAATGTAAGCGGGAAATGAGAGGAATATACACAATTAGCAGTTGATTTTTGTCTCAGAAACAATGGATGCTAAAGATCAAATGGTATGTGGGAAAAGATGAGAGAGGAGAACTGTAAAAAGCATGAGCTCTTTACCCCAAATCCACTATTTTTCATAAAGAAACAATTTCTTTGAATCTGATTAATAGATACAGGTGATAAATATTATTATTTATTCATAGATACTATGAAACTATATAATTATCCTCCTGGATGTTGGAAGTAGACAAGATTGCTGGGCAAAAATTGGGAACTAGGGAGTGGGGTGGGATGGGGGAAAGGG
>NC_022021.1:64057589-64068403 GCF_000317375.1 Microtus ochrogaster
TGACTGAAAAAGCATGGGATAAAACCGGACTCTCTGAACATGGCGGACAATGAGGGCTGCTGAGAAGCCAAGGACAATAGCACTGGGTTTTGATACTACTGCACATACTGGCTTTGTGGGAACCTAGCCTGTTTGGATGCTCACCTTCCTAGTCCTGGATGGAGGGGGGAAGGACCTTGGACTTCCCACAGGGCAGGGAACCCTGATTGCTCTTAGGACTGGAGAGGGGAGTGGGGGGAGGGGGAGGGAAAAGGGCGGCGGGGAGAAGGTGGAAATTTTTAATTAAAAAAAAAGAAGATATAATTAGTAATATTGATAACAACCAATGAGTTTGAGGGATTGGATGCTCACCTTCCTAGTCCTGGATGGAGGGGGGGAGGACCTTGGACTTCCCACAGGGCAGGGAACCCTGACTGCTCTTAGGACTGGAGAGGGGAGTGGGGGGAGGGGGAGGGAAAAGGGAGGCGGGGAGAAGGTGGAAATTTTTAATTAAAAAAAAAGAAGATATAATTAGTAATATTGATAACAACCAATGAGTTTGAGGGATTACAGTGACTCAGACCTCAGACACTAGTTAGCCTACAAAACAACTACATGAGGTAGCTGCTCTGTTTTCCCATTTTATAGATGAAAAACATTAATACACAGAAAGACCGGGCAATTTTCGTAAACTTATACAGCTAACAGGTAAGCAATGGTTACAAGATTTTAATAGAGCTGATAAAGACCTGGGTATATAGCCCAGTTACTGTCCTTATTTTGTTAAGTCACTACTAAAGGCTTGTGTGTGAGTCAGAGTTCTCTGTAGGAACAGACTTTATAAGTCTGTGGAATAGAAACAGACTTATCTGTTCCTACTTTTTCAATATCTAAAACTAGACAGCTGGAGATATAGTTCAATCAAGTCTGCTCCAAATTCCTAAGTACCAGAAATACCACTATACAAGGAATGAATTTTCCTATTGTCAGCTTTTTTTTATTATTTGTGCCCTTGGCTGATAAGATCATGCATACACAGAATGAGGAAAGTCATCTTCGTTTCCTAGTCCACCAATTGAGAGGCTGTTTTTTTCCAGAGACCCTCACGGGCCCACCCAGAAGCAATAGTTCATCATCTCTGTGGACATCACATACCAGAGCCGTGTTCACATTAAATTGAACCAACTCAACCTGTAATACAATAGCATTCTAGTCATTGTTGGAAATCTCATAGACCCTAACAGTGTATGAATTAAATCTGGTAGCACCACATACATTTAAATCAGGATAAATATATGTTATAATGTTTGCTCAAAGGCAAACCTACCTAAATACACAATTCTGAGGATCTCTAATAACTGTGTGTGTGTGTGTGTGTGTGTGTGTGTATATATATATATCTGTATAGATCACACACAAGATAAAGGACATCATATGTAAGAAAAAACAAACCTATCTATATCTTCTATGATATAATAGAAATATTTAAACGTGATTACATATAAATTTCAAATTTGGACTATCATATGGAAAAGAAATCAGGACTGTTTGAGCAGTTTCATTGCTAATTTAGGTTATTTTATATAACTTATTTATCAACAATATTACTTTGATAAATTAAAAAAAGAGCATGAGAGTAAAATGAGAGCAACATGAACATTTATCTGATTCTCTGTTTCATTTTATTTTATTTATTTAGTGATACTGTGGTCCAACATAGAGTTTTGCACCTGTTAGGAATGTACTCTACACTTGAGCCACATGGTAGGTCTCCTAATTTTGTTTTAAAGAAGAACAATAATTTTTATTGTGTGCTGAAGGTGCCTTGACTTGGTAATTATTCAAATCTCCATCCTTTATAACTTGATAGATCAAATGACCTTTTAAATTACACTGTCATTTTTGTTGGGGCATTCACTTCAGATTGTCTGGCATTTTGATTTATATATCAGTGTGCTTTTTTCTACTGTACAGATTTTAGCACACTTTTTTTTTACATTTCATTTGAACTCATAGTTTTGTTTCTTTCCACTGTAACTATGTCTTTTATGCCCCCCAACTCCCTGATACCCTTTCTACCAAATACCCGCATCCTTCTAAGATTTCTAGCCTGCAGTTTGAGTTCTGGTCTTTTTAGGATAGGAGAAGATACCAAGTATTGAGGTCTAGATTCTGTGCATATTAAACAGGAGTTCCACTTACTGAGTTTCCAGCCTTAGCCCTCCTTTTTTATCTTTATTAAATGAAAGACTCTCCATAAAGTTAAATACACTGAGCAAATGTACAAGCTGAATTAACTGATTAATCCACAGAAACTGTACCAAACCAGCTGAACAGTAAAAATAAATCCAGACATAAGCAGACGAAGTGATTTGATGTTCCTCATCCTGGCCATAATCTTGCTGGCCGTGTGTTTTGTTGCTGCTGCTATGATGATGATTATTATCATTATTGTTGTTGTTATATTTGGTGTGTGTTTGTGTGTGTGCGTTTTCACACTCACCATGACGCGTGTGTGCTTCTCAGGTCAGAGGACAGCATCCAAGAGTCAGTTCTTCCCTTCCATTACGTGAGTTTCAGACACCAGCTCTGGCCTTCTCTCCTGTCCAAAAACACCTTTATCCATTGGGCTATCTTGTTGGATGCACCTTTAACCATTCTTAGTTTGTTTTAACTTTTGGAAATTCATTAGAAGTATACTAGAGTTAATTCTATTTGAAATATGCTTTAAGTGTTCTTTCATAAAGTCAGTTTTGTGTGATAGGTCCTCTTTTATTTTCTAGTTGACTGTCCATTCAAAGTACTTAGCTGATAACTGAAATATGTCGTCTAGTTTCATAAATACGTACATGTATCTAATTGAAATATGCAAGGAAAAATTTCTTAAATAAATAAAGAATAAAAGTTTATTAGTAAAATGTATCCTACTGAATTAACTGTTAAAGAGTATACTTCAACATGAAAAATAATCTCATCTAAAATAAATTTCAAGAAATAATAATGAGCAAAGGAATTAGGACAATAAAAAGATAAATATCAGAAAGGCATGTCTTATTTCACAGTGTGTTTCCAAAACCCAGAATTTGAGTTAGAAGTCTAGGTCTTATGCATATTTCTCTTGGAGCACATATAGATCATATGGATAAAGTAGAACAATGACCATTTTAACTCCTACTCCAGAAAACTACCTTAGAGGAAAAAAAAAAATAACAAACTAGAGGACAACAATAGTATGTTTTGTGTGGTCCCCATTGCCAGTAAATGCAGAAGCTGTGGGAGGCCCCATAAAGCCAGGAAAAGGAATGCGTGGTCAGCTGCATGGGAGCTTCAAGCAAGACATCCAGAATCTCAGGTTGAAATAGCACTGTTAGCTTTGACTATCTGCTAGATAAGGAAAGTACAAAGCCAGGCTGCTGCGGAAGAGCTGCTCCACCCTTCTTCCCCTTTCCCACTGACCTCCACCACTCAGTGTTGTCAGGATCAGCCAATAATCAGCAGCGATCTTAAAAAAAAATAATAAAAAGAATACTTACTTGTAAGAATAATGCTTTTACAAAAACAGATGTAATGTGAGATAAAAGGAACCACCAAGAATGTATGGCGATCATAAACTTTTAGGCAGTTCACAAAAAGACGTTGAAATGGATCATTTACATTTATTATTATCCCAAAGGCTATTTAAAAAAATAAACAACTCTGATAAATGGTTTTAAGATTTCCAGATATGACATAAGTTAAAAGGTAATAAATTTAAAATAGTGCAATCAGAACAAAATAAAATTTGTGAGATACATATAAATATTCCTTCAAATGCTTATGGGATTAAATCAATATATTTGGGGAATGGAAAACAATGACATGACATTCAACTCTGAATCTAGAGCAGTTAGACTGAGTGAACTCACAAGTAATAAGAAGAAAGCAAAAAGAAATTCATAAGGGAGAGCGCAAAGTAATAAGAGTTTATTTTATATGCTTGACCTTTTAAAAGACTAAAGACATTTTTGAAAGTGTTGATTAAAGATAAATTAATGAAAGCCAATAGACATAGTACATGATAAAGAGAATTTGATTACTGATAAAAAGTATGAGTGAATTTTACAACTAACTTCAAGTCAATAATTTTGAATATATACATGGAAAATAGAAAGGGTAGTTCAATTTGTTTCTGAGAGTACTCAACTATTCCAGTGAGAAATAGTATTCAAGAGAGAATTAAATGTTAACCTTGGTGTGAAAATTCTACACAAAATAGTGCTATATAAAATTTAGATGTATTTCAAGAAAATATCATGACCAAGTGAGCTTCCCAAATAATGCAAATATGATTTTAATTTAGAGTAGCAATTAGTGTAAAATCCATGGACAGAATAAGATGGAAAAATCCTACAACCTTGTAAAAGTGTGCTATCTAGCATTCAATAAAAGTACTCGTTTGTGATTAAAAAATTTTTTTTAACCAAGAACAGAAAAACTTAAAGTAAACAGTGCTTTTAATAGTGAAACTTTAGAAGTGCTCCCAATAAAGTTAGGAAGGATTCTTTGAGGTACTAATTAGACCAAAAAAAAAAAAAATGAAAGAAAGAAAGAAAAAAAGTTAAGAAAACTGGATTTAACGATGAAATAAAGAGGCACTTCCTTCTCTCAGTGGCTCTATGAATGGTCTTCCACACTCAGTCCATACAAGGACTTTCTATTGAAGGCAATGGGATTAGTGTGAGGTTTAAGTACAAAACAAGCAATTGAGATCTATGCTTTGTTCGAAGGATTTCCTATGCCTGGCGCTGAAGAGGGGAAAGGGCCCTGTTTGTCATCCTGTTTGAGAGCCAACTCTTCTTGTTAAAAAACCTTATGAACTCTTTGGGTGATCAAACTCTTTGCAGTAAGAAGTTGGGGAGGGGAACGTAAGTCTCAAACATAAAAGTTCTTCAGTTTTGAAAGATTTCTTATGGTCATTAAATGTTTCAGACAAACACTCGTTATGAACTAATTGGTAGCAAATGTTAATTTGAAGACTTAAGCTGGCTTTGAATTATAGTGGTTTGGTCTCGAGGCTTAAAAACCAAAATAATGAGAAGTTGTGTGAGCATCTTCCAAGGCTTCAAAATTCCAATCACCGAACCTTATTGTTCCTCAGATGCAAGCAAGCTCAGAGTGGAGAGAACCTTGGAAACCCAGCATTAGGGAAGCTGCATTCAATTCCTTATATCATGAGGATCATTTCTTCTGATCTGGCTCCTGTCTTTCTTCCAGGGTCATTCTCTAGATCTGTCGAGACGCGTTGGTAAAATTCTCCTAATGTTTTGGAATCCTGAGGATTAAAAGCAGGCATTTTCTATAGAGATGATGAGTCATTCTTAGGATTCCTTTACCTTTTCCTGTTGTTCTACGGAAACAAAATTTATGGAGCATGTGGGACGGACTAGGCAAAGTATCTCAGCAATTTTCTTCTTATCTAGAAACTCAGATTCCTCAGGCAGCATGATATTTTTCTTCGACAAACTGTTACCTAATAATAGTCTCACCTTTTATCAGTCTTGGGGAAGAAAGCAAGCAGGGAGGTCTACCAGGAAGGGCTATGATGGGCTGATGACTCATGTGGGTCTTTACACACATAAAACATCATCGGGATCTTTTATGTTTTCCCCCTGAGCCTTTTGTCTGCTACTCTGTCTTCTGTGCTTACTTTCTCCCAGCTCAGGGCTAAAACTCCCTGTCTTCAAAAAGCCATCTTTAAAACAAAGCAAAACAAAACAAACAAAAGCAAACAAAACAAAACAATAAGCAAACAAAAACTGAGAGTATTACATTCGTTAAAATTTTCAATTTAAGATTAAAATGGTAGATTGAGATTTTTGAAGAAATGTCATAAATATATTATAAATACATTACGGTGCAATTAGAAAAATTCCATGTTAAATTCTGTCTATAAAACTAAAAATGATTAATTAAGTACAAAAATATCTTATATCTGAAATACAACCAGACCCAAAAATTTGAAATAAGTAATGGGTAATAACTTCCTCTAGATTTTTGCCTGATATCATCAATTTACTATGCATTGTCCTTTACAGATCGAACTGGATTATGTGAGTTGTAGATGATAATTTCTGTTTCTGTGTGCAAGTCCCATCAAGCCCTTTTTGTGTTTTATCCTTTATTTCTTTTTTATTCCTTCCTTTATTTCAAACTTCTCTAAGAGCTAAAAATTACATTCAGAGATGAGTGACCAATTTGAAAAGTACAGAGACATGGAAATATTTATGTAATGCTAAAAAGTCCAGTGACTGAAATGACGGGTACAGCCAGTGGTCCTTAGGCTCACGTAGTGAGTGGTAGAGGCTTTAGTGTCAGATCCCAAGAGAAGGGGCTACTGCAGCTGCCTTCCTGTTATTTTGCGTTTCATGAACTCTGCCGTGTGCTAATTTATAGTTGTAACTGCAATCAAAAGTAATCTATTTGTGGATTTGGTTTCTGTTTTTATTTTTTTGTTTTTTATTTTGTTTTTGTTTTGTTTTGTTTTTTTTCTTTTAGCACAATTCTACCTAAAGGCAAAGAAGAGTAAAACTGGTATGGACAATAAGTCAGTCAAAATGTAGCACCTGCCACTCTATCCACACAAACACACAATTACTATGTTGATTGAACGGAGTCAGAAAGTGTCAATACCATCATCATCCTTGTCTGTGTTTACTTAGGTTGTACCTTCCCTGGTCCCCAAAGGCCAATGTGTCTCATGTTTGCCAAGGATGGCTGGATTGGAAGTTGACAGAAACCCTTAAGAAGTGGGCCCTGTAAGAAAGCCTTAGGCCATTAGGGGAGCTGCCCTTGAGAAGGATCAAAAGCCTTCAGTCCTAGACATTTTTCTTCTTATCCCAGAGAAGGTGAACGGCTTTCTGCTTAGTTCTAGACATGACATACTACCTGCACAACCCAAACCAAAGAACCATGGACAAAACCTCCCAAATTAGAGTCAAAATACACTTTCTCTTCATTAGTTGATTGCCTTGGGTATCAGTTATATCTGAATAATACTTCAATTACAGTGCTTGGAGATAAAGGAAGTATGTTTATATTTCTGTTAGTGGTTTGATATATCATATCCCTCTTGTTATCGCATAAACACATAACTTTAATTGCTTCCTTAATGAAGAAGCATATCTTTTAGCTCCTCCCTCTTCTGTATGTTCAGAAATCTGTGGCCTTTTCTACTTTGCCCATGCACAAAGCCTCAGGAAGAGCTTAACATCAACCTAACTATCCAAGACTGTGTGAGCGTATTTGTAGGGACACTGAACACAAGCAGAAGGACAGGAAGGATGCGGTTTGAGGTACAGCTGTGTTTGTGTTTGCTGCCTTGGTAAGTCCCAAGCTGAAGGAAAGGTATTATTTGGGGAAACTGAAAACCCTGTAACCCTTCTTTCCATAGCTTCTTTCTCTTCATCTGTACAAATTCTCTCCCCAAGGAATCCTCTCTTCTTCTCTTAACCATTGTGCCAGTGTGTGTGTGTGTGTGTGTGTGTGTGTGTGTGTGTGTGTGTGTGTATTGATATCTCCTTGGGAACAAGCAGAAAACTAATAGGAGCAATCATTTCATTTGGAAATTCTGTAAATCAGTGTAAAACGCCTCCTCCATTTTTGTCGTAAACTAGGAACCCACAAATAATTTATTAGAATGTTACCAAACCCCAGTATAGCTTCTCTTTTCCATTTATTCTACAAATATTTCATCCATTCTTTCAACAAGTGTACTTGAAAAGCAGTTGCTTTCATAGAATTGACCACAAAGGGCATTGCTAGTCCACGTTATTTGCTCAGAACCCTGGGAGACCCGGTAATGCCCGCAACCGTAGATAATGTCGAGCCCTAGTCATGTTGCTCAGTCTGGGGTGTTTAGACCTGGGACAAAGCTTTGCTCACCAACTGGTACAGTAGGAGATCAGCAACGGCCAACAACAGCAAAGCAGAACAAGTACACAATATGTAGTTATAATGAGTAGTTACAACTCCTTAGTTGTTTACTTCTGGAATTTTCCATCAAGTATTTGCAACTCAAACCAAAAAAAAAAAAAAAAAAATCAAACAGGAAGAAAAAAAAAAAATCAAAAAAAAAAAAAAAAGCAAAACTGAGGAAAAGGTACAAACTTTGAAGGCTTGTGCAGGAAGGTTACAAGCCATTAGGAAACATTTGGCATATGTAAAGTATCTAATTTTCTTTTGGTTATATTTTTCCATGGTACTCGTCTGTGTTGAATTTAGCTGCTATTGTGTTCATCAATGATTACTTTTTATAGTCCTCTGGGATTTCTCTCTCTTTACCCTTTGTTAGACTAAATACTTTGTCATCAACAAGTTCTTCCCCTTCGCTACTCTCATGTTTTTAATATATTCAGCTTATTTGATCCCAATTGTCCCCATAGGAACAGCATTATAACATTTTTCCATACTCAGAATTAGTCATTCGCTCTCTCACTCTTCACTCCTTATTTAATAATAAGCATAAAAATCTATAATATGGCCTCCATTTTTTACTCTTTTGGCTACCAACCACCATTCAGATTTTTCTTTTAAGGAAATTAATTTAAAGCTCACTTTCAACATTACAATACATTCCGCTCATGAATATTCAGTAGTTTCTATTGTTTGTCCCTTTTAGTGAATCCACCATTGGGGAATCAAGAGGGCAAAGCAGACTCCTTTGCGAACCTGCTGTCCATGTTCTCCTTCTGGGATTAGGCAATCCCTGAGTGATTAACTGCCCTACGCTTTTGATGGGAAACAAAGCAAGCGATCCATTGAGTTCCAGTTGCTAGAGTCTGGAAGGGTGTGGCTCTGAAGCATACTGCCTCTCTGCTGTCTTGCAGCTCTTTCTGTGCTGTCCTGATTTCAGAACACAGGGTAGGGGAGACACGACAGACACTGTGATAGACACCTCTGGGCGCCCTGTAGGTCAGGATTGTTTGGGACAACTCCATTCTCCTCCTGTAAACAATAGAGTCAGGAGCAAAGGGAAGAGAACTTACTTCGGGAATAATAGTTCTTTTGCTTGTTTTGTGGCATTTACACCCCCTCCCCCCCAGTTTTACTGCTGTTTTGTATTTTTATTCTTATTCTTCCAAATTGTTTGGTGATGTCTCTCCAACACCATTAAAGATGCTCTAAGCATCACCATTTGTAAATTAAATGGATTATAAATGTATACAGTAATTAAGACTTTAAGTTCACACACAAAGCAAAGACCTCAGCAAGGGGATTTCTTATAAATCTGTGTACTAACCTTCACTGAAGGCTGCTCTGCTGTGTTTGTGTAAAGCCGGCTCATCTACTAACTAATCCTGGACGGCAGTATTTCCTTCATGTTGCTTTTAGTTTTCTTGTTTGGTTGAACATCTAGTCAGTCAGCAATTATGCTGAGAGGCCTACATCAGTAGTTACCAAACTCAGGGTTGGGGCGGGTCGTAACGTGTGCCCAAGGCAGGTTTGGCCATAGGCCCTCAACCAGGCAAAAGGAGGCATCCACCTATTCATGGGTATTATGTATTGCAGTGTAAACTGGGTGTACACAGATACGAGACACACTTGGATGGTATGTTCCACAGTTAGCATCAAGATACCATAAATGAAGGTTGTAAATTTTTGAGTATTTAAGCAATCTTGTGTAAATAAAAATATTATGATCAAAAAAAAAAAGTGAAACACAGAAAGGAGATTTCCTCAATATGGGAAGGAGGACAAGAGATCCAGGGAACCTCTCAAGTCCACCTTCCTGGCCCTGAAAGCATGTTAACGTTTAAAGGGCTAAGGGAGCGAGACTAAACAGCCCCAGTTCTGCCCACCACTGGCCCAGCATCCTCAGAGCTACAATCTCATCCTGTAAAGTGGCCTGACAGGTTAGAACTGTGTGAAATCTCCCGAGGAGACAAGTCCCTCCTGTGGCTGGCTGACACTTTTTCCTTCTCCCAGCAGGAGATTCCTGGGGAAATCCCCATTTCTTTGGAGTCTATTCTTTCAAGGGCCTTGATAGTCAGACTGAGAGGTAAAGGTGTCTCTTTAGAATATCTTCATTTTTGCCAGACCTGTTGCATAGAGGTGGACCAAAGAATGCCATATTCTGCAATGCTAGCATTAGAGAGCATGCCAAGATTCTCAGCTTACAGAACTACTGTAGAATCAAACTGATTGGAAAATGATGAAATCCTGAACCCTCGTGATGTTTATTGCTAGACATAAGAACAGAGTCTCAGTGAGTGGAATGTCTTGCAGAATGGGCCACACCATTTAAATCATTGTTATTGTTACCATCACTATTTTGTCTGAGTACATACTACTAAATGTATTATGTTAGATGCATATATATATGCTATATATTATATATACATTGTTATATGTATATAAGATACATTGTATCTTACATAGCAAAACTGCCCATGCTGCAACCACTAATGATTTCCAAGGGTATTTTTCAGTTACTGGGACTCACTGCAAGAGCTTTCAATAGAGGCCACTTCTTTCTTTTACTAACAGTACTTTTTCTTACTTTAAAGATGCCTTCTTTTCTGATTGACAAAATACTCTGGATTTAGCTACCTAGTTTATAATGACCTTCTTTTGCTTGGAGCGATTCTTAAGCGTCACTGTTTCCTTGATATTTCCCGGACGTCTGTCTGTCTCCTCACAGTGCCACTTCCCATCTTGATTGCCTCACTTTTTAAACATCACCTCCAACCCGAACTTTGTACTCCCATGATGTATTGTCTATGTGCTGCATTTAAACACTAAGCGTACGCTCTTTGCTTAAACTGTCTCTCCTCGTTTTTTTTTTTTTTTTTTTTTTT
>NC_022021.1:64069258-64097486 GCF_000317375.1 Microtus ochrogaster
TTCACTTTTGCCTCCAGGTTCTTGTCTTGAGACCCTGCCCTGACTTCCTTCTATGATGAACTGCAGAGTTCTAACTGAAGTAAATCCTTACCCCTCCAGTTGCTTTGGTCATAGTGTTTATTTCATCAACAAAAAGCAAACTAGAAAACTACTCATCTCTTCTCTTGAATATCTAAAATCTGCTCCCTTCTTTGCTCAAGAAAAGCACGTGTCCTTCTTAGAGAACACAAAACATTCCTCACTGGTCATCTTGATATCAGTTTATTCTCTGTATGTCACTTGCAAAAAAAATAGCATATGGATAACCATAAAAACATTCAATATGATAATGTACAACTAATAGTTCTTCATCAAAATTTCCAGGATATGTAGTTACTTGGAAGTGTAGTTCCCACAGGTGTAATTTAGTGTGTCATGTGTGTATCACAGCAAAGCACCTCTTCTGGCCCCGTGTGGTTGATGTTCAGCTGTATAAGAGCAATCTCTAGAGGGGCCGACACCACTTATAGTAAGTGCATGTAAATAGGAAGTCAAAGGAGGATGTATATATGCATCTATAGACAGACAGCACCCAGAACTGAAGCTGGGGGACAGGTATGGAACAGATAGATGACTCCTTATGATCTTCAAAAGACAGTAAGCCTGAACCTATCCTGAGCTTGTTTAACGTACCCAGTTTATGGCCCTTTGTTATAACAGCTTTACAAACTAAAAAAAAAAAAAATGACATTTTTTAAAATCCAATTGCCCCCATTTTCTATGGTATCAGATACACATTTCTTCCTATAAAGTCCAAAACTTAAGTATGGTCTTGGGCCTATATAGCTGCCTCCTTTTTTTCCCTGTTCATCTCTTTAACAACTCATTTTCTTATATTTTCATACACGATGGCCTTCTGTATCATTATTCACTGGGGAGCGTCAATCTGTCCATCCTGATATGTGAATAGCATCTCAATGTCTGTGAATTACTACAAGGCCAGATTAAACCCCCATCTTCCTGTACCATTGCAGTTTCCCACTCCAACCTCTTCGCCATGCTTGTCATTTCACGTTTCAGCTTTCATTGGTCCTGTTGTTCTTATTTTTGCCTTTCTTGTCTGCGGGGTTAGAGGGTAAAGACGTCACGCGGGGAAAGGAGACACAGACACGCGGCGGTCCCGCGTGGGTGCACTTTCATGGGGGAGGGGTAACGACAATAAGGTACAGGTGTGCAGAAACGAAAGGGGGCAGGGGGTCGTGGCTACCCTCACCTTTTAAGGAGGAATGCAAAGGCTTCTGGGAAATGTGTCCTGCGCTTGCGTGCGCTGGTATCCATAATCCAGGGGAATGCTGGGAGCTGTAGTTTCGCAAAGGAACAACAGGCCCTCCCTCCCCATTGATGCATCCTTCAAGCACAAAATTCTTTCAGGGAAGAGATTTTAGACTTATTTATCTGACACTGCTGAGAACTGAATATTCTGGATAGGTAAATGAGGCCAGAGAGACTCTTTATTTCTTAGGGTTTTTTTTTTCTCTCTCTATCCCTTAGGAGGTTTACTTTTTCAGCAGTTTGCTCAAATACTATATGAATTGCTTTAAAAAATTATTTTTTGGAATTAAAGTAATGACATCATTCTGCCCTCTGCAGCTCCTTTTTCTTCCTCCAACCCTTCCCATGTACCCTCTTGCTTTTTCTCAAATTCATGGCCTCTATTTTTTAAATTGTTGCTCTATATGTTCTTAAATATATAAATACAATGTACTCAGTCCATAAGTTAGTTACTGGTATGTGCATGTTTTCAAAGCTGCCCTCTTGGTCTTAAATAGACATGACTTTTAATTTTCCTACTTTACGTCAAACGGTTACACATTCGTTATCACTTTGTTTTGCTCAGACATGTTTCTTCAGTTGATATTTATTTACAAGGCTGGAAAAAGAACATGTTATAAACATATTTTTAAGGTCCTGTTGGCCACAATTTGCAAACTTCAGAACATTTAATACAGAAAAATCATTAACCAAGGAAATAAAATAAAATAGTTTTACCCTATCAAATGTCTTTCCAACTCAGACCTTCGTTTCAAAGCATAAAACCAAATGTCCTTCACAGCAGTGGACAGTACATGAAGTTTTAAGCGAAATTCAATAACCACAAAATGTTCTTGGCTACACATACATTTCTGTAGAAGACAAGATTGTCTAAGGAAATAGGGGAAAAGAGACAGATTATCCCATACAACATTGTATTTCATTGTGTTCAACAAATACTTAGTAAATATATATGAAAATGAATACATACAATTCTGAACATAGATGATATAATTTTCTTTCAACACAAATTAGATTTATTCATGTCAAAAAAAGTGAACCCCATTTTCTGAAAAAAAATAATTGGATCTTCACTGAGTATTGGATTTCAGTGCTTTATAAAGAGTCTAGTCAGGAACATACAGTTTTAAGACAGAAAGTATAGCATGGGTTACCTAACTAAAATCTGATTTTTAAAAATTAGATGCAAGCATCCAGAGGTTCACTAACCAGTCTGAATTCATTATCTGTGTGCCTGTGTATGAAGTGTTCTTTCTGCTACAGGAGAAATCAGGGTTCCCTCTTGGGGTTCTCAAGCTTATTAATGAAAGAATTAAAATGGACTCAAATGGAAGCCCAAAGACATTTTATTTGAGTTTAAAAGATACCCCTACCCCAGCAAAGGCAGACTGTAAAACCTTAAGAGTTGCCTGGAGGAGCCAAGTAGACCAAAGCTGGCATGGTGGATAGACACGTGGTAGACAAGCAGCCACATGGTTGGGCGGAGAGCTTTGGAGAAAGACCAAGGAAGGCCAGAGCTGAGGAGATCAAGGGTGGGAAGGAAAGAATGCTTAGGAAAGAGATAGAAGTTAGAGGCAGTAAGACATTTCCTCTTGCAGAGGACCCAGGTTTGGTTCCCAGCCTCCACAAGGTAGTTTCCCAGTCATTCATTGCCCCAGTCTCAATGGATCTGACATACATGATACAGATCCATACACAGAGGCAAAACACTCATACACCATACACAGAAAAGAAGGCAAATAAATCAAAATCAAAATTAAGTTAAAATATATTTTGAAAGAAAGTTAAGAGTAAAGAAGAAGTTACATTTTTTTTCTTTGGAATAATACAGAAAAGTGGGCAGACTTGTGAATCTAGGTATTTAGGCCCTGGAGAGCTACTTCACTAGGGGAGGGGCCCTGGAAGTACAGTGTCTCATTAATGGAAAATTATCCCACCTTTCTCTTTGTTGTCACTTAGAATGAGTCCACCTTCCTGTGGGTGATTTCTTGGCCAAGTAATTGACCTGGCACAAATAGAGTGTTAGATTTCCTCCCAGACTAGAGCTTTTACTCCCTTGACCAGAGGGACTTCGTTTTCTATTCTATCCTTTCTATCCCATCTCCTCGTGCTGAAAGAAAATCAAACAACAACAAAGCTAATGATATTCACACTACCTTGTATCATACCAATGACAAGTGTCGTACAAATCTTCTACCTTGCAGGAAATGTCAGTCCAAGGTCATGGACTTCGTAAGTCTAAGATTATATTAGCCATAATAAACAGGGAACACATTTTGGTTGGCTCATGTCTCTATAAATATTTATACTTGTTTGAATCACAGCATTTTCCTCTCAATTAATATCTACGTAGAAAGTAGAGGCTGACAAAACATTTAATTGATCCACTTTCCAAAAAATGACCACCATAGAATCCAAACACAGGAAGATATCACTAAAATTTTGGTAACCTAAACAAATAATGCATGCCAATTATTTTATTTAGGGAAAAAGTCTAAATGTGCCAAGATTTACCATGCTATAAAAATCTAAATTATATTACTATTGTGTTTCTCTATTAATTTCATGTGTCAGGTATTAATTTCTTATTTCCTTTATTTTCCCGAGGACACAAACATTTATATCTCTCACAGGTCATAATAGTACTTCACATGATACATGCTCAATCCATACTTGGATGGTTAGAAAGAATAATGTGAATTGTTAATTAGAACTATTTCTTAACCTAGTCTTATTGTAACTTGACATGCCATGTTTGGTTGATATCCTTGGGAGGCCTGCTTTCTTCTGAAAAGAAACAGAGGAGGAGTAGAGAGATCTAGGGGATAAGAGGCCAGGGGAGGGATTTGGGAAGGGGGGGCAAAAGGAGGGACGGGAAACTACAGTCCGGATGCAATACATGAGAGAAAAATAAAACAAATAAACAAAAATGTTTCTTAGACCTTGTACCGCCAAACAAAATTTGTATATGCTCTTGTTCTAGAGAACCAGTGTATATACAAAGTAGCAGAAAGGTCCTTAGGAACTACTGAATGTTTTTATTTCAAAATGCTTTAATAATTTATTTCTTATCTTGTCTAAAAAAAAAATAAAACATTCACACTAGTTACCCATCTACGCCCTTCATAAGTGACTCTATCCTTTGGGGTTTGCTAGATACAGTAGTTACAACAAACAAGCCCATATCATAGTAGTGTACAAAACAACACTTTTTATCTATTTTACATTTTTTTTATTGGTCAGCACTTTATATTGAGAGTTACGTGTTTTATATTCTGTTGGCAGAACAAATCATCTAGAGATGTTTAGAGTCAACTATAATAAAAATAAAATGGAATATGATTCCCCCATATAAAGGAAAAGAAGTATCTCCAGTGAAGCTATTCTCAATGATCCCGTAACATTCACATTACTTTTTCTAGCCCCTAATTTGTGACAAAGATACTGTCACACTGACAAGTCATGGAGAATTGTCAACATGGCTCCAACCTGCCTTCATTTACCTACATCTACTTACTCCCAATATTTTTCACCGCATACATGTGCCTGGAAGTGTACAAAGACCACATGAAAGAAAGAAAAACTTTACTATTCTATAACCATAAACAATCCTCCTTTTATTATTAAGGATGGCATCAACGTGATTCACAGCGTTAAAATTAGCAATGTGAGCAAGAACAAAGATACCTATTGTATGTTTTATTGAATGTAAGACACCATGTCTTTATCTCAAGTACATTATTATCATGGCCTGCTTTGGTGCACCATGGAACAAATCAGGAAGTTTCTGATGCTTCACAAACCTCCTATCAGGGAATGGACTTCCAGCGTTGCTCCTTCTGAAGAAAGCTTCACTTTCTCTGATGAATTCTATTGAACCCTCCTTTGTCTAAGCAGAACAACCATGGCTTCTTTTGGTAAAAGGCAAAGACAGTGAGATGCTCTTCTACTCTCAGCTAAACAGGAAATACATGATACACATAAGCTCATTCTCCAGGGGACTCTCAGCTGTTGCTTATACAGCCAGGGAGTCAGCATGAGGATGATGGTAGAACAACCCGGCTGACATTTTTTTTTTTTGTCTAAACCCTGGCAGTGGTACTGGCCTCTCCTGAGAATTTATCAGCAAATGAAGGAGATTCTAACCTACATTGAACAACTCTTTGTATTCACATACAACATAGGCATGCTGATATTTCTTTTATATAAGCACAGACAAATTAATCTATCTACAGCGCACTCTGCTTTCTCAAATGGAAAGGCAATGCTACACTAGTCAAATACCATTAAAAACACTGGTGGCAGCACACACCTTTAATCCCAGCACCCGGGAGGCAGCAGCAGGACTAGCTCACTGAGTTTGAGGCTGGTCTAGTCTATAGAGGTAGTTTGAACAGGAGTTGGGAGAGGTACTTTGGTCTTTGACCTATTTGCATTACAAGAAATCAAGGGCAGACTTGGCGCTTCTTTTTTAAAGTATAATCACATTTTAAACACTAGACTTCTGCCTTCTCTTTAGGATGGCGTTGGTGACTAAATGGACCACACCTCCTGCCATACTGATCAAACATGTAGGTCCCCATTTAGGACAATTTTAAAGCCCTTCCAATTTTGTGAAACCATGGGACTTACACTTTAGAATTTTCCATCCCTAACTACTTCTTGCGCGTCATAGGAAATCTATTCCATTTAAAATAAAGAAAAGATTTTAAATTAAGTCACAAAAGATCCAGAGGACTCTAAATTCAGTCCAGTTCTTCTTTGAAACCACAAGTGATGAAAAAAGAGGCCTTTGTTAATTTCAGTTTGTGTGACATCCTTAATTTCATTTACATGTAGGTATTTTGTAATTTCCGTTTTCTTTCATGTAAAAAAAAAAAGAGCTGTATTGGGGATTACGGACATAAAGTTTCACAAATTACACGTATCCGGTATGAACCAGTTTGGACATAGCACCCCCTTTATAAGCAAACAACATAAGTGTACCTGACGTGATACGGACAGTCCCGAGCTGTCGATCTGTCATTAGCCTCTGTGTATTTCTACATAGTAACATTTTTCACTGATTCTTTTCTCCTCACAAAAGCTATTTAAAAAGAAAGGAATAATTACTTCCCACTGGAAATTTAGGTACAATACTTCTAAAGCCTACTTGTAAGTATTTTAGGCTTGGTTAGTGATAATTTTCTAATTTTGAAACAAAACATTTTCCTGATTTGAAATCACTGAACAAACAAAATATTACTGTATTCTCAATGTAAAATCATTAAACATTTACTGATTTTGATCATGACGCATGTCACCTACTGTACTATGTGGAATTCCCTTTTAAATATCAGAAGGCTTGATTAGGAGTATGTAATGTTTAACCACAGAGTTGCTTTATTTATTGGTAAGCAGACACCATATACTTGAGTGTTGACTGACGTTTCTGTCCCACCAGGTCCCACAGCCGTTCAGTCCCAAATAAACACACAGAGGTCTACATTAATTATAAACTCATTGGCCTATTAGCTCAGGCTTCTTAATAACTCTTATAACTTATATTAGCCCATAATACTTGTCTGTGTTAGCCATGTGGCTTGGTACTTATTTTTGGCAAAGCAGTCACATCTTGTTTGATCTGTATCTGGTTTTCTCTGTGTCTGGGTGATGAGTACAGACTGAAACTTCCCAGAATTCTCATTGCCCTGCCTCTACTTCCTGTCTGGTGGCCCAGCCTATACTTCCTGCCTGGCTACTGGCCCATCAGCGTTTACTTAAAATATAAGTGACAGGGTACAGACCATTGTCCCATAGCATTTGAGAGCTGGAGGATATTTTTATGTTAGGTAAATATTTATTTACACACTAGGTACCTCAAACTGTAAAGAGTTTGGATGCTGAAGTAACACTTGCCTCTTTTTGATTATGTCTAATGTGTGACTCTAGGGCTTGAAAGTCTAATCACTATGGTATCAGTGCTAGGGAGAGAGCAAATGCTGAGAAAGTAAAAAAAAAGGGGGGGGGGAACCCCCAAACCTTCTGCAATCTAAAAATTACTCATGTAGTTTTCTGAAGGAGACAGAAAAAGTTGCTCTGAAACCAGGTCCTTTGATCACACATTGAATTGGTAGCTATAAGGCAACAGATGCCTCAGGAAACACCAAAAGAGCAGAATCACAGGTTTTTATCCCTTGCTTTACTAAAGAAGAAAAACAATCTCTTTAACATAGGAAAGCAGCCTAGGCAAGTGTGGGACTGTGAAAGGCATTGAGATGACACAGGGAAGTTGAAGCATGCCAGAAAGAAAGAAAATGGGAGGGACAAAATCTGACCTTTTGTTTAAAAAAATAAACCAAACAAAAACATTTTTTTTTAAATAAAGCATGTAAGTTAAGTTACTCTAGCCAGACCTGGTGATGTAGGCTTTTAATCTCAATTATCGGAAAGCTGAGGTTGGAAGATAACACATTCAAGACTTGTTGGGATCTTGTGGCAAGTGCCAAGCCACTCTGGGCTAATGAGTGGAATGTCTCCAAACTCTTTTCAAAATAGAATAGGAAGGACTGGGAATGTGGCTTCCTGATAGAGGGCCTGCTTGGTTTCCTTCCTAAGACACACTTTCAGAGTAAGGAAATGTTGAGCACCAGTTACTGTAACTGCAAAGAAGAAAAACACCTATGTATAGGTTTTTCACTGGCCTAATAAATACGTCTTCTTTCTTCGCCAAGTGGACAACTTGGTACTGATGGGGGGTTAACTGGGACCAACCAAATCATTGCTTTGGTACTCTGTCTAAAACTAAGTAGACAGACAATAAAGGTAGTTTGAGAAGGAAAAAAAATCAATAATTCCTCTGGCTTATTATCACTCAACAGATGGAATGTGCACTAAGGATATAAACACAAGAAACTTGGTAAAAAAAAAAAAAAAACTCTAAGAAATTGTAAGTCCTAAGCAAGAAATAAGTTTGTTATAAAGTAGTGTTATTCGTGTTCCTATTTCAGAGTTAGAGATTTTGTAGATCGAGGATTAGTAAAAGAATGGTCTGCTGAATAAATAGAAGTACAGGACAGTGTCTGGTTGCTGCTCCAGGATCTTCCTGCAAGATTGATGAACACCTGGAGTATACAGCACAGAATGACCTGGAAGTCTGCCAGATTTATGCTATAAAGTCCCAATCTTAGGGAGAGAAAGAACATTGTCAGATAAAACTATAAAACTGGATGTAATGAAAGACATCAGCCATTACCGTCGACCATGCTATGCAAGCGGTACAGGAAAAAGAGAATTTATAGTAAAAAAAGAGTAAAGGAGGACCCCGAATTGTGTAATCAGAGCCGAGATCATCAGCAACTTTTGGAGGATAACTCAAGATAGTAAAACACTAAGATTTGTTGCTTGAAACACATGATCATAGCAATGAAAACTTGCACTTTCTTCTAGTAGGAGTTGAAAGAGTAAATAGATTCTACATGTCATGAAGATATAAGTTTATGTGGAACTCATCAATTCCGCTTTTGATAGCATGAAAGAAAATATCCCAGTGGAGATAAAACAAAGAGAGAGAACAGGGCGAAACAGCAGAGAAAATGTTCTGTAGCTTGCTTATTGAAAGAAGGCCTTGTTCCTGCTCTTAGAACTAACATTAAGCTTGGATCCTGGAATTGTGGCTGGAGATGGCTCTAACATAGGCGGCCAGAGCAAGGTCATCTTGGGAACACTGTTTACCCAAGGAGTTAGAGGCCTTGTGGCTGGAGAAAGAACCTAGATCTTAGTTGAAAGGAAAAGTGCTGAACGGTAGATTTAAAGATCAAGACAAGGCAGGAAACAGGAGCGGTCAGCAACTGGAAGGATTAAGAGGGAGCTAGGAGGTTGTGGAAAAGTTTGCGACAAACGACTCATGATTAAAGCAGTGGGCAGAGATCGGCAGAGTGTTTGGATTACCTTTGGAAGCAATGTTTAGTGCACAAGAGGTGGCTGTGGGTGGGAAAACTGACAGGTGGCACTGTCAGCAGCTTAGAGGACACCGAGATCCCAAACCTGCAAAGGAAAATAAATACAATGTTGCTGGGAATATTTTGTTGCTTCCCTGTAGTCTGTTAAGGGTCTCATCTGTAACAGGGCTGAACAGTTTAACAAAATCAGGTAAAGCACAGATTTTAGAACAAGATAATTTTACAGGAAGACTGATTCTACAGGATTCTGCTGTGTGACCCTGAACAAGAGATGAAGCTCTTTATAACTGTTTCAGAATTTGTGTGTGTGAGATGGAAATTATATTTTCTCCCAGTGCTGCGCTCACTGTGAGATGAGTAAGAATAAACATGACAACACATTCACCCACTTGAGCCTTGTGCGTTGTAGTTTCTATGTCAATGTTGGTTTCCTTTGTCTGAACACATGAACAAAAGCAATTGTAAGTTCTGGATCTGCCTGATAGAAAGTTTTGTTTACCATCAAAATGAGTGTATAAGAATACTCTACTGCGGGTCGAAATAGCTTTTAAAAAGAAAGGCATCTTATTCTCTCATCTGAAAATGGGAGTTCACGCTTTTAACGTACCTGATTGAGCTAGCCTAGATATAGTTTTGTAACGGGGGCTTAGTAAGCAGAGGCTGAATAAATGAATAAACAGTGAACGAATTGCCAAGTAGTAAAGCTAGAACATGAAGGTTAGGTCATGACAATCACGTCAGGTTTTTGTAAAAAGAAAGGTGTTTTGCTCTCTCCGTATTTTGACAGTTTCATACATGTGTATAACTCATCTGGATTTCAAATTTAGCTGCCCATCTGGTATTCTATCTAGAAACTCTAAAACTCAGTAAAGAAAAAACACCGGATTGAAAACTTAAGTGAAATTTATGAGTATTTATCACTATTTACTAGTAATAAGGAAGAAATTCATTTTCTTCCAATTTTATATTTATGGATGTAGGGAAATCACAGTGTGGCTGTTCAACAAAACATAATTCAAAAATTATCTCTCTGAAGGGATAAAGACAAAAGACAGTTGGGTTTTTAAATATTATGCTAGATACAAAGGCATTATAACCTACCTCTGCATGTGTGTACGTGGGTGTATTTTGGGATAAATTTTCAAACAGCTTTTAAGTGTTTTCTATAATTTGTCCTTCTCACGTTGGAGGTCACAGGGTGTGTGTTTTTGCAACTAGTTTAGGCATGACCTTACACTTTGGATTTTACAGCAGAGTCTGACAGGAACTATTACATATAAGTAATACATACATACAAAGATAGTCAAATACTATCTTTTCAGAACGTCCAGCAGAATGGCTTCACTTCCTGACACTAAAGACAGTTAGTTGAGAATTGCTCATACTAAGCCATCCTTGTAAGCAGTTGTCACTCATATTCTGAGATCCAATTTATCAATTAGCAAGAAATATGTTGATATTTATAAAATTGTAAACTTCTTTAATGAAACATCAGCTCTTGGGCTACTATTTAGACCATTCATCTTAGTATACAGTAACTCTTCAATTATTTGTGGGATAATTTAATTTTAGCTCAAGTGAAACACAAATAAGGCTATCACTGTTTTTTTTTTCCATCTTTCATATTTTACTTTTCATTGGTGTAGATTTCCAGTCTCTCCTACCTTCTCAGTAAGTATTCAACTAGTAGCTTAATGGAAGCCTGGTGCCTGGACTCCTTAACCTATGGGCATAAAAATGTACCTAAGCTATAGTGCTCTCATGAAGATTGGCTTTATGTGGAGAAGTTCCTTGAAGTGAGAAGTGGTAATCATTCCTTTGGTCATCACCAGAAGCAACATTCATCGTGGGTGACATTTTCACAGTGAAACTTTCATGCTCTCATAGTCTCTTTTCTCGAGTTATTCCTTTCGTCAGAGGTCCAGCCTTGAACTGAACAAACTACTTTTCACTGTTTTAAAAACAAAATCACCACCCTTTCTGGACTCTAAAACATCTTCTCAAAAAGTAAGGCCTACAACGCTCATTCTTGGTTCTTTAACTTCCTCTCCTCTGGCTTTCTGACAAGCTTCTCCTAAGTGTAATTGGTAATACCTTGTTTAACTCTTGGACCCCCAGTTTTTTCCCTGTTTATTCTAAAAGTCCATTGTGATATCATTGTCATAACTGTTTTTAATCAAATTCTGTCCATTGAAAATGGAGAATTACTCTGTAAGCTGACGTTTACAAGACAGGACTAGACAACACAGAATGCCATGCTTTGTAATATATTCACTATTTAACAGTTATATTAAAATTCCCTATCATCTGTTGCTTAAATAGATTTAACTGGCAGACACACCTTATATGTTTAGCACATAGTTATTTCTTTGAATACTCAATGTAATAAGTAATGTAATACATTTATAGTATCTCTCAGTTCTCTTAAGCCAGAAATGTGTTAATAATAGTTGGCATAAGATTCTGTGATACTATGTTGTTCTTAATATTCCCAAAATTACCATCCTGAACTATCTTCTATACTTGTTTTGTTTTTATTTTCTATCATGTGTATGTGTTCTAGTCTAGTATATGGGGCACAGAAATGCATAAGTCTGTATATGAAGCTCACAGGACAACCTCGTCTTAGTTCTTGCCATCCTTTGGCTACTGCATGTGCCAATCTAGCCCATCTAGCCAGCCCAATTGCAGAGATTCTCCTATATCCATCTTCTGTCTTACCACAAGAGTGCTTGAATTATAGATCCTGCCTATAAGGGAAAGAAGAAAAGATGGTAGAGGAGAAGGAAAAATAAAGAAAAAGTAAAAGACAGAAAATGTTAGCTTATTGGGAAAAAAAAGAAAAACCTGTAACTGACTGCCTCTTTTGCCTCCGTTTAATTCTTCATGCCCTATGCGTTTTGAACCAGCAGTTCTTAACCTTGGTGCTGCAGCATTTTAGAAACATGGACAGGGCTGTCCCAATTCACTCTCCAAAAAAGGAGTAGAACATTTTGTGATTGGAAACTTGAACTTACGTTTTAAATAAGGTTTGTAAGATATTCTGATGGTCACGTGTGAGATTCGTCCCATTTTTTTTTCTAATGAATACAATTCACAAATCTATTAATGTACTTTTGCTTTTTTATAGCTTCAAAATTCTGAAATGAATTTACACACACAGTAAAAGGCCACAGTCACTATCCAGACACCAACATGGACAATCTTACTTCTTTATGTTCCAGCAGATCACTTTGTAACTGGAAAGGCGTCCTAGGAAATCCTTGTTCTCTGCTGAAGAATACTGTGGTCATGCTAGGAATCCACCTGTGGTACATTGTACCCTCTGCCTTAGAGTGCCGTACCTGCCAAATGCTTGCTTGTTTTCCTATGAACTCTGCTTGGTGAAAAGAGACAGCCAATATATATGGACCCACTATGTAAATGAGCTTAGTTATTAGTAATGACTTACAATTGTGATGAAAAGGTGTATTCATTTGGATTGTAATAGTGTTTATTCATATTCTTTAAAAATAACTTACAGCTTAAGGAAATTAGTATATATAATTGTACTTTAGAAATGTTTTCTTAATTCCAAACAGATTGAATGCATTTTAAATAATGCTAGACAGAAGACACTCTATTATAGCCTTCAATTATCCATTTTAATATTAATAAAACTAAAAAAAATGCTAATCTATGTGCATCATGATTAAACAGATAAAGCCTGACGTAGTTTGGAGCCAAACGTTCAGAAGAACCTTAGCAGGGGAGCATGCTTTCATATATAAGTTGTACCTCCATCTCTAATAGCTGTGACTGAGTCATATCTTATACATTAAAATATACAGCATAATGATACACTACAATGGAATGTCATCTACTTATTCCTAATATATATTCAAACATATGTAAATAACTAAATTCTGCATGGATCTATTTGTCAGTTTATTAATTATGTATTTTTCTGTTTTGTTTTGAAAGGGTATAATCTCTGTGGAGGCCAAGAGACTGGTGAAGAAGTTCCAGGACCTGATGATAGCACTTAAAGAGACACTTAACCATGAAAGGAAGGCACTGGTTACAAAACAAAGCAGCGTGCAATTAATGCCGAGCCAAACAAAATGCCTCAGAATTTCAATGACTCATTCTATATGTATTATCAAACAACAGCAGAAAACGATCCCTTAAGGAATTCCAATGTGCTTTTAGTTTGGAATGAAACACAGTAGATACCACTTTAGCTAACAATAGATCTAGGACCCAGCCCAGTATAAGGAACTGCAGCTACAACCATTAGCAACACAAAGCAAAGCTCTGACTGCTATTGTTTGAGCTCAGATGCCCAGCTCTCCAAATTCCTGGACAATTTCAAACTTTCCAAACAAGTTTTCTGTTTGGCCCTTCTCTTTGCACTGAGGTATATGCCTCAGGTGTAAAAGAATTAACGTAGTATAACATAGATTACTTGAAGTTACCATCAAAATATGTTTCTAAAAGTTGATAAATACTTCTAATGCCATCACAAACAAGGATGGGCCTTTGAGAATAACGACCACTATCATCAACACCTGAGCGATATAGCAATAATAGTTGGTAGTAACAAGTTACAAGCTTTTCTGTGTTACAACCTTGTATCAACTGTCTAGGGGCATCCTGCTCTTGCAGAGGACCCACGTTCTGTTCACAGCAGCCAGGACAGAGGGCTCACACCTGCCCATAGCTCCAGCTGTAGGGGATCAAGTACTCCTTGAGGGCTGGAAGTTGTTTTTATTTTTTTCATAGAGTTAACTGCTAAATGACAACAAATGCTCAAATGAAGAAACCATGAGCTTTTTAACTACCCAGGATTTTATATTTTTCGCATTAAGTCATTTTATCAATATTCCTCAGTTGCGTTAAACTTTAAGAAGAAAGGCTTATAATCATATGTGCCTAAAAAGTGTACTTTTGCTTAGACAATAGAATTAACAAAAGCAAGTTTGTTTAAGCACAGCTCTGTTAAACTTAATTTACATAATGGATTGGGGATAAACGAGTAACAGACCCAGTCTTTTTTTGGAACACTCAATACTCCTTCCTTCATCATAGAACCATGACCTTTATTGTATTCATTTGAACATTTATTTAATTTGAGGAGGGGATATATATGATCAAAATACATTGTATACATGTATTAAATTCTCAAAGAATAAAATGAAACAAAGTAGAACACCACTGAAAATGTTTGCCCTGGATAAGCTTAAATTATGTTTAATCTCATATTTTAATTAAGTTCACTTGAAATACTTACATGCAAGATAATGATGTTTTAAATCATAGACTTTCCCCCTGTGAAAATATAGTTTCATGGAAATAGATGGCTCATGAGATAGAAGGACGAACTAAAAAATAATAATAAAATGAAATATGTCACTAAATTGCAATCCACAACAAATTTTATTGCTTCAGTCAACTTAAGCCTAGAAAAGAAAATCTGTGACAATTGTTCAAGGAGCAGAGATGCCCACACAGCACTTAGATTTCAAGGCCTTACAGTGTAGTAATTCTTTGGAAGTTGGGGGACTGAAATTGGAGATGGGTTTTGCATATTTTCAACTTCCATTATCTCAACAAAATGCAAGACTTGAACTTAAGGTATTCCTTAAATCTTAAGCAATAAAATATAAATGGCATCATTATTCAAATCAGATAATTATATAAGTTCTCTGGACATTGCTCCTGGAGAACATTTAAAAAGATATTATGACTACAAAGTCAAAACTATTCTTTCTCATTAAATTTCAAAAATGGTGAACATAGATACATTGGACGTGTAAATAACTTAGAAACATCAAATAAAAAACTACGATATAAATTAAAACAGTACATACATATTTGGTAGAAATATTCTTTCAACATATACATTTGAACACAGTTAAACCATTACAATATCCTCTGTCTCCTCTTCTAACCCTCAAGAAGAATAAAAAAACAAAACAATGAAATTTTTTAATATTCTTCTGAGATCCTTAGAATTGGTGTTTCCTAAATGCTATGCAGATTGGGATGTACTATGCCTGAACTGTCAAATGCGTTCTCCAACGTTCGCATCTTTACCCTTATCCTCTCTACCTAGAGTCATAGCACGTGTTTGATGACAGTATTTCACCATCTAGAATTCAGAGATCATTATCTCAAGAGACAGAGAAGAGAATGCTAATTTGTAAAAGGCAGCAGATCAAGAACAGAACGGAACAAGTACTATGGTAAAATCACAAGTAGATACTAGCCCTGACCATGCCAGCCAAATTACTGAAACCAAAACTGTAAACCAACATGATGTTGGTAAGCCAGCTGCACTCAGTTCAGTGGCTGCCATTTTACCACTCTGCGTCTCCATCACTGTTTCTGACCACTGGTTACACAGTAGATTGACCGCATAAATAAAGGCAAATTGTGCCCCTGAGGGTCCTCCCCCAGAATGTAGATCTGGGGTTGTTCTCATCGAATGAATATTTTTTTAACTAGTTCTTTGGGTAATATTACTGTCAAAGTTGAAAATCTCTGATATAAAGAAATAGATGGGAGTATGTCACACGCAAACCATTTGTTTTCCCTGTTAAAGGTTAATTGCTCATGGTCAGGAACAGGCTATTTGTTGGGAGACATATTAAAGGCAATTCCCTCAGCTGTTTTTCAAGTGCGTACACTACTCTGGATCATGCATTTACTTGTGAGAGAATGTTGGGGATACAAGTTCATTTTAGAAGATAGCATTTACAATTATATGTCTTAGAGATTTAAAAGAGACAATAGCAGAGTCAACACTGTGTGTGTGTGTGTGTGTGTGTGTGTGTGTGTGTGTGTGTGTGTGTGTGTGTGTGTGTCTATTCAGAGAGGGAGATTGGTGACAGCAAGAGCTGGCAAGTTCAAATGCTTCAAGGTAGACCAGCAGGCTGGAGACCTAGGCAAAGAAGTTACATTTTAGATTGAGTCTAATGTCTGTCTGGAGGCAAAATTTCCTCCTTCCCAAGAGACTTTCTTCTTCCTTTTCTTAAATACTTTAGCCAATTGGATTATTGTCAATTACATTAGTAAGAGTTTAATGAGTGTCTATTGATTTAAAGTTTAATCTCACTTTAAAGATACAGAAATATGGGGAAGAATGCCTATTTATTTGTTTCATGTTCTTTGGGTAGTCCAGATGAGCAGAAGACACCTAAGGTGGGGATGCTGAGCATTTCCCAGGGTGCTCAGAGCTATTATTCCTGTACTTCATGTAGCAAGTTATATGAAGACTACAGCTACCAGAAAGAAGAGGGATTTACAAGGTGAATCTCCTGATCCTCAACTATAGAATGGAGAAGCCCATTACAAAAGTGAAAATATCCAGGCTTATTAAAAAAAAAAAAAAAAAACTACAGGAAACAACTCCCTGTGACCTTTGGGGATGCCATTGACATAAAGGACAATGATTTTGTAAGCAATTCTTATTGATCAACTCACTGAACCTCATCCTTGATGGATCAATCACTACTAACCAGATAATACCTAGAAATAGCATCTTAATGGTTATTCGATGTATCATGTTTATAGAGGGAAGCTATGTTTCTGTAGAAAACATGTAAGAATACCTGAACATAATGGGAACATAGGATGGTAAGGAACACTTCATCTGTGGGGCATCCAGGGAGTTCCCCATTAGAAATTTGGCACAGCAAAATTACCTGAAGTATCATTGGGCTCCTAAAAGTCATTCTCCAGGCTGTGAATTCTTGTAGGGTCCAAGATCTTACTCTGAAACCAACAAGATGAAAGTTCTTGGATTTTTGGTCAAGGTCCTAAGGAAGGATCTGATTTCTTTCTCTCTCTTCTGTGTTGAGGTTCTCAAAAACAAGGAAGACTGAAGCCTGGGTCAGAAGGGTGGCACGAGTTGGTATTATGTTGACAGCAGAGCATGGGGCAACAACTTCTCCTATGCAGAAGACCTCTATTAGAATCCATCTCATCGTCTTAAAAGGGCAGTAAAAATTCTAAGTACCAAAGAATCAAGGTTATGCTGGAAGAACATGGCTTAGGACAGCTTGGTGTTCTGGCTCTAGGCAGTGCTAGGCTCGTTCATCATTTTCCTTTTAGGAAATTTCTCCAATACTGGTCTTTGGAATTGAAGTTGTATTACCTTCACAATGTAAGTTTACATTACTGAAATGCTTTCACTTTTTTTTTTTCTGTCTTATCAGGATTTGAGAAAATATCAGGGTAGTATTCAGGGGTTAATTTTTGGGTTCCTTTAGTCTTATGAATTAAATCAAACCCCTCTCCTTGAGGCTCAATAATCTACATGGAAGAGCAGTGGGGAAAGATTGTAAGAGCATGAGGTTCTGGACGACTCCGGGAAACAGTGTCTTCCAGACTCGACAGGATCAATGTACGCGAGAACCCATGGAGAGTGTGAGAAGATGTGCATGGCCTGCTCACGTTCACGCCAGACAGAATCCAGGCACTGAAAACGGGACGTGAAAACAAAGTTATAACCCTAACCAGGAAGCTATTTGCAATTGATATCTCCTTGGAGGCAGAAAAACAGTTTCTCCAGTGGTGTGTCCCTGAGTATGTCAACCACACTCAAGGGTAGGCCCCATGCCCAGAAATAGGTGGCCAATACAAATTGAACTCTTTATTTTTTTTAAGAGGGGGCTTTTAGTTACATTTTGGTGGGATTTTTGTTTGTTTGTTTGTTTGTTGTTTGTTTTTCTTGTTTTAGATTTTCATTTTTGTTTTGGGGATTTATGTGGGAGAAATGAGAGAGGAGAAGGAGAGAAAAAGAAGTTGAGTAGGTAAGGAGGTGGGAGAGGAAGAAACATGATCAAAATATATTGCATGGAAAAAATAATAAAGATTTTGACTACAAGAAAGAATCCAGTGTTCATAAACTTGTCTTCAAAACACTTGGTACGTAATAACATTTGAGACAGTCAGTTAGCAGCAACTCTCCAATCCTCTGCTGCAGGAAAGCTGGAGAATCTGGCCTCAATGGCTGGAGTTTGAAGGCTACGACACAAGGTAGAAATACTTCTTGCTTGCATCTATAATGCACGGTGCCAGAGTTTAAATCCCAAGCTGTGTTCCAAAGGGAGATGCCAAAGGTCAGTTTGCAGAAATGTGTCCAAATGTGCTGTCAAATCAAAAAGGCCTGAAAACCAAAGCCAAGACAGCCCTAATCCAGGAAAGCACACAGAGAAACAATGGGTCAGAACTTGGAACTGGGAGGCAGGGAGCAGGATGTCACTCCTTGGGCTGCCATTGTTCTAGGTGAACTAAAAGATAAAACAAGCCAGGATATTTAAAGACCCAGGACAAGGTAGAGAGCAAACAAATTGGCTTTTAAAACTGAAGTTGGGTAGAAATTAATTCTGCCAGAGAATTTTTCTAGGAATATAAAATCAGCAATAGCAAATGCAACTTGAGCAGAAAAAGGTGATGGATCTTGGCTCATCTGAACTGTATCCTTAATAATTCAGTTTCTAAATACGCTGAATTTTAGCCAATCATATATTTCCTATAGATTAATAAATTATTGTCAAATTTACATACAATATTATGATTTTAATAAGATAGCAATTCAGTAATTTCTTTTTTAAAATAGCCTCATTGGTTGGTACTCAGAAACCTCCCTCCAAAATGGAAACCAGAGTGAAGGTTTAGAAATAAGGTAACAGTATATTTTTCACACATATATGCATATATGACATGTATTAAGTCAAGTCAATGGATCAGAACTAGGAGGAAGTGAGCAGCATGTTATCCCTTGGATTGTCATTGTTGGAGGTGAAGCAGAAGATGAAACACGCTAGGATATTTAAAATACCATTCTTAGATTGGTTTTCCCTGGAATAAACTCAACTATAAGAATCACCGTGCACTTGATTTCCAAGAAAAATGTTCCCAGGAAAACACAATGGGGATCCAGAAGCGAGGAAGGAGGGGAATGAACCAAATCAGATGAAATTCAAGACCCTTACTCTGAAACTTGGGTACAAAATGACTTTGTTAGCGTTCTCTCGAGTACGTACCATACCGTAGGGTTGTCCTGCCCTAGCACAGGAGAGGTAACTTTCATATTACTGCATTATACTAACCCATCTTTAAAAGCTACCTACAGCAGACCTTCTGTCTTTCCTCACAGGCAGGTAAAAGCAGTCCTTTTTGCGCAGAGTCATAAATACAGGTTGATGGAAGCAAAGATGCAACAAATCTTGGATGAGGTCTCTGTGAATCAGAAAAGTGTATTATTAAATACCCGGTGAGCAGGCTAATAATTGTGGTGTATTTTGGGATAATATTATATAATCAAAATCCATTTGGGCATTCATGGGAAAATAGTATAGAATGGGTAATTTCTAAACAATGAGGATATATTGATAACACTTCTAGAATCTGGAAGCCCAAGATTGAGTCATAAGTAACATCAACAAATTTACCTGACTTCCTAGATGGTCTCTTGTGGCTGCATGCTTGCAAGAAAAAATGGGCACAGTTTCCCTGAGCCTTGTAAGGGCTCTAATCTCATCCATGAGAGTAGAACCTTCATGGTTTGCTTATTCGCATAAAATACATTTAATACTATAATAGTGGGTTTTAGAAACCAACATGGAAACTTTGGAAAGACGCTTCATACTTCATACTTCAGTATATGTGATTAAAGAGTCTTTTGTAAGATAACAATGCTGAAGAAAAAATCTATTATGGGGTCTTGGAGAGATGGTTCAGTGGTTAAGTGTACTGTTGCTCTTGCAAAAGACCTGGATTAAATTCCCAGCACCCACATGACAGCTACAATTGTCTGTAACTCCAGTCCCAGGAGATCTGACACCTTCTTCTGACCTTCACAGGCACAAGACACACCTATGATGTACATACATATAAGCATGAGTCTATCACAACAAAAATTAGAAAGCAGATATTTTGTTTCTTAATTGTAAAGAAAGCTATCGTCCACCTACAACTATAAATGAAAGGGAAGTGCAACAATACCAACCAAGGATCTCTGATGGTCACTGAGTGTCCTCACAGTAAAGATGGTAAGAGATGAAAAGAATGAACAGACTCACTGATCCCCACTGGGAAATAGTGACATGAAGTAGATTAAAATAATAATTAAAAGAAAATTGACACGTATAGTGATAAAGCACATTATTATAAAATGGCACATTAATGAAAAAAAATCATAAAAACTGTTGACAATTTAAAGCATGATGTAAAACCTGGAAGACTTTGAAGGGGTATTTCATAGACATGACCTATACAGTGCAATTACGTTTACCGGCATCTATAACCGAATAGATACTTAATGGCTTCTATAACTAAAAGAATTTCGGTAGAAATACAATGAGATCAGGAAATGCTGCTAAAATATAATGGCAGATGTATACATAAGATCTAAATACAGAGAATATTTAGGCAAGAGCATTAAAAATAACTTTTCTTCAGGTGAGTATTCAAAAGCAATATGCATTTCTTTTTACAACTAAAACAATGTATGATAAAAGAAAATTATTTCTGCCATGAATCTCGTTCTCTTCTATATTTTCAAATAAACAATTTACAGTTCCTAGTTTTTATGTTTAGTATCTCTACCCATATTTTATAAACACTTTTACATAAATAATATGTTAAATTTTACTAAATGATATTAAACTATATCCCTGTGCCCTTATATTTCAGTGTTGTTTTTTTTTTTTTTATCTGCTAAGCTCTTTCACCCACTGTTAGGACAGAAATATTTCAGTGTTTTATTTCTTTCTTCTCTTAGTACATTTTTTAAAGTGGGGAGAGTTTCATGTATAGCACAAATTGTCCTGAAACCTATGGCCATCTTCCTGTCTTAGCCTTCTACGGGCCAGGAAGGCAGGTATAAACAACCACGCTGAATGTCAGTGTTTTCTTTCTAAAGGACACATTCCTAGAAGTTGAGCTTTCTGGAGTAAATGTATAAATTTTTAAATTTAAAAAGGTAGAAACAAATTTAGACAATGGCCCAGTTTTACATTTCATTGAAAAAAACAGGAACAACCAGAATCGTTTTAAAAGTTTCCATAAACAAAAATCACCATGGATTTTCCAGAATCCATAAGCACAGGCTCTTGCCCATTGTAATTATCTTTTCTCCCAATCCAATATCTCCACATCTCTAATATACCTCAATATCTGATATACTCAGGAACATTACAACTTCAGCTTTTTCCTATTCTTTCTAAATTAGTTCAGTTTTTACATTTCTCCAAGACAAAGCCCAGTGCTGTTCCACCCCTGATCCTTGTACACATACCGCTCATCAGCACACAGTGTCTTTGTACTTTTATGTGTGTCAAGGACACGGGCACTAGCCAACACTTTTAATGCTTTCATCCCTCCATTCCTCTTGAATGTGACTCAATTTGGAAAATATGATCTCTCTGTTATCATGTTTTATTCCCTTCAAGTCTGCCTTTCATACAATAGCCACGATGATTCCATTAATCTTAAAATGGAGGCTGTCACTTCTGCGAAAAAACCCCATTAGATTTGCTGACAGGAGACACCGCATGTAATTCACCTTTCCCTGATGTGTGATGATGCCGAAAACATTTTCATGCATTTATTACTCTTTAATACTTTTAATCTTTTCCACAACCATTTAATAATTTGAATTGCTTTGTCTTTTGCTCATTAATACATGGAGCTCTTTTCACACTCATGGGCAACGATTTTTTCCCCAGATAAATTGCTTAGGTATTCTTGCTCCACATCTGTGGCCAGCTTCTTCATCTCTGTCTCTAGTGTCTTTATCAGCCTCAAGTTTTAGTTTGGGAAAAACTAGAAATGATCACTTTTATAGCTATTATTTATGAACCTAAGAAACAGTTCTTCTTCTGAGCATCATGAGAAAGTCCTTCCATGCTTATTTTACAAAAACATTTTATGATTTGAGCTTTTACATTTCAATCTATGATTCATCGTGAGCTACATTGTGGGGTCAGAGGTAAGAGTTAAATTTGTGTACAGTCAGTTGAAATATGGTTCTTTGTGCACTACCTACTGGCAACATTTGTAAAGAACTATCATGACCTTTGTCTGATAATACTTATAACAACTAACCGTTGAGGACACTGGGCTTGAACTTTTCTTTGAAGGTAAATATTATCCATTAAATACAGTTCCTTTAATATGAGGACTTCCAAATTTCCTACTGGGGGGTAGCATTTCTTTATTTTAATAAATTTTCTCATTATGCCTAAGTTGTAAAACTTATTTATGTTTATACATAACATATTTATACAAGTTATACTGTTGCTAGTTTTTAATGTCCAAATCCCCTTTGTTCATTCATAAATTTCACGTTTAGATTCATGCTAAAACTGAAGAGAAAACTGAGTTCCCACACATATCTCCTCCACATACACCTTTGCCCACTAACATCATCCCACACCAGATAGCTACATCTACAGTCACCAGGCAACCTGTATGGATGTCTCATCACCCAATCCCAAGAGCCATATAATGGCTACTTTCAGTGTTTCCTATTCAGTGGGTGTTTACATATGAACGATGACATGTGATGACCATTCTACTCTTATGTACACTAGTTCACTGCCCTAAAACTCATCTGCACTCTGCCTATTTAACACCTACATCACTTACCAAGCCTGGAATACACTGCTCTTTAATGTCTCCATGCTTGTGCCTTGTCTGGAACGTCATATACTTGGAATCATGCATGGCCTCCTCCTTTCTGATTAGTTTCATTCAATTACTCATATTCAGTATGTCATTCCTATGCCCACCATGGTTTATTAGCTCGTTGTATTTTAGCATTGCATTCCAATGCCTGAATGCAACAGTATATTTATCTGCTCACCTACTGAAGGACATATTAGTTACTTCCAGGTTTGGGTAATTATGAATAAAGTTGCTATAAATATTTATGTGGAACTTTTTGAGGGAGCCTCACTTTACTGTTGATTTGGGAAGCTTCCAAGGAGTGATTGCAGGGTAACATTCTGGGAGTATTGTGTTCCTTTGTAAGAAACTGTCAGCATCTTCCAAGGTGTCTTATTTTCTATTCCTACCAGTGAGCAAAAGACTATCTTTTTTTTTTCCCACAATGATTGTTCCTCTTGAAAGTAGATTTATAAAAAGTAATGTGAGTCTATTTCTGGCTTCTTTATTATATTGATGTATTTGTCAGCTCTTTACCAATATCATCTGTTTTAATTATAAAATTAGAGGAAATTTATTTTTTTTACTTTACTTGTTGGTTTTGCATCTCTATTAAAAAACTATAGAATGAAGCTGAGAATATCTAAAGAACTATTTTATGTATGTATGTATGTATGTATGTATGTATGTATGTATGTATGTATTTATTTATTGGGATTTCTGAGACAGGGTTTCTCCATAGCTTTTTGGTTCTTGTCCTGGAACTAGCTCTTGTAGACCAGGCCTGCCTCTTCCTCCCAAGTGCTGGGATTAAAGGCGTGTGCCACCACCGCCCGGCTTTAAAGGACTATTTTAAGGGAGATTTTGATTGGATTGCTTTGAAAATATAGATGAGGGTGACAAGATAATTCAGTCTCCACAACTTTGACTTTTGAATGTTCTCCAACTTAAGTCGGCTTTGCTATTTTTCATTAGCATTTGTAGCTTGAGCTTTCATTGAGTAGAGCTCGAATGAGATTTGCACCCAAATTTTTCATTTCTATGGGTAATAATCTAAAGAGAATTGCAGTTTTACTTTCAAATTCTGCTTGTCTATGGTTCCCGGGCAGGGATTTCATGAATTTTGTAGGTTAACATTGTAGCCTACAATGTTCATTGCAGTCACCTGTTAGTACATTTGTAAGTTCCTTCCTATCTACATAGATGATCATATCATCTGCAAATACGATTTTACTACTTCAATCTCTCTCTCTCTCTCTCTTTCTCTCTCTTTGTGTGTGTGTGTGTGTGTGTGTGTGTGTGTGTGTATGTGTAAAATTTTGTTTTACTTTTGTCTGAATTCAGACTTCCAGTACAGTGTTTGAAAGCAAAGGTGAAAGAAGACACAAACACCTTCCTAGCCATGCTGGGAAAATTTCAAATTTTTCTAAAGTATGTGACCTGTAGCTGTGTGCAAGACTGATTTTCTCAAGCCCACAGTTCATCTCTATTCCTAGTCTCGTTAGGGTATTTATTTATCATGAGAGGGTTGGGAACGGAGACCAGTGCTGTGTCTGTATCTATTGGTTTGATCATATGTTTTTTTTCTCCATGGCTTTTTTATATGGTTATTATGCTTATCAGTTTTAAAATGTTAATTAGCCTTGAAAGTATGGAATTGGTCCTATTTGGTCATTTTGCACAAATTTATTTGTGCATTATTAGATTCAATTTGAAAACATGAGGATATTTATATCTATGTTAAAAAGATATACTGGTCAATAGCTTTCATTGCTTTTAATATCATTACCTGGATTTGTTACACGGATTAGTGATGATATCTAGAATAAGTTATGAAATACCCCTAAATCCATCTTTTGAAGGAGAGTGTAGACTACTAGTATGTTATTATTATTATTATTACTATTACTACTACTGCTATTATTATTATTAAAGGCTTAATAGATTCGACCATTGAACAAATCTAATCCTGTATTTTAGTTTCTAGATGTTAATAAATAACTATTTATTTAATTTTTTAATAGATATAGGCCAATTCATATTGTTCTATTTATTTTTGCATGAGTGTGTCACTCTAAGAATTGACTTATTTAATATAGGTTATCAAATTTATGAGTGAAGAATTTTTTTAATGTTCTTTTATTATTCTTGTGATATTCGTAAGATCTTTAATGATTCTTTTTTGTTTCTGCTGTTAATAGTTTTTCTTCCTTAGCCTTTTTTTTTTTTTTGTGGTTTTTCGAAACAGGGTTTCTCTGTGGTTTTGGAGCCTGTCCTGAACTAGCTCTTGTAGACCAGGCTGGTCTCGAACTCCCAGAGATCCACCTGCCTCTGCCTCCCGAGTGCTGGGATTAAAGGCGTGCCCCACCATTGCCCGGCACTTCCTTAGCCTTTTAAATGTTTATCAATTTCTTTAGATTTTTCTTTATTATTATCTTCAGATTTTATTGTTTTCTTTATTGAATTCCTGACTTTGATTTCAACAATTTCTGCTGACCATTCTTTTCTGTACTCACTCCAAATCCAACTCTCTTGCGATAGATGACTTTAGATCTTTTTTCTAGTGTGTACACTCAACACTTACAAATATTGTTTTCGTTTTTATTATGCACAAGCTATAAAAATGTTATCTCTTTGTGTTATCAGATTTAAAAAATAGCATGACATGAAGGATGAGAACAGAGCTGAAGTCTCCTCTACACATGCATGTTTCAGTGGCTAGTCACAGAACAGCCTAGAACTTATGGGTGGAAACTGGAATTACCATTATCTGACTCTCTTTTCTGAGAGGATTTTTCATTTCCCAGAAGTCACAGAAGTTGCTGTGTTGTTTTGTTCTTGGAACCCAAAAGTTATGGTTTTTGCATTATAAACTTATCATGCTGCCTGGCCTCTAACTGCACCTTTTCCTCAGGCCGTGGGAGAACAAATGTTTCACCTATGGGAGGCCCTGAGTGTCATTCTCAGACAAGAAAGGCAGGGGAGAGAGAAGAATGAGGGCATGGGGGACAGAAGAAAAGAGGAATAAAAGGAGAAAGAGAGAGGGGAATAAGAAAAAAATGCAACAATAATTCTGGGATACAATATGCTTAGTCAGATTTAATAGATTTAATGTGATTTTTTTTAATATAGCATTTGGGCTACATAGGGTAATTCTTGTACGTTATTTTGTTCTCAGAAAAGATATTGGTCTTTAATATTTTGTGTTTAATATTTTAATATTGGTATCTAATATTTTTGCAATGTCTTTTTCACATTTTGTCTTCATTTCATGACATAAGTTGGAAAATTCTAACTTCTTCACCATCATTAGAGCTCATCATTACACCAATGGGGACTACGGTTTTCTTCCAGTGAAGTTTTTTCATAGAAATTTTCATTTATTTAATAGATTCAGAACTGTTATTTATACATGTTAAGAAGTTATCACACTCATATATGTCAGTCAGTTCTAACTGTGGCCTTTTCTTCTTGCTCTTGCCACAGACTGGCTGGCATGTTTTTGTCTTTTGGGTATAACGAGTTACGTTATTATGCCACAGGTTTGAAAGTTGCTTTTTATTATCAAAGCCTTGTTCCCTCTATTTTTAATATGAACAATTACCACTGAGGTAAGTTCAGTTTATAGACCCTTTCCTTTGAGAGCTTCAATCTATTAAGTAACTATTTTAGAATGCTGTATTTTGATTAATTGATTGATTGATTGATTGATTTTAGTGTTCTTCTGCCTTCCTTTCGGATAGTTGCATCCCTGTGTGAACCCATTTTCCTTTACCTTAATACATCTCAATGATTGCAGCTCCTTTAAGTCTTTCTATGCTCACTAGGATAATGGGGCTACGTTGATGCTGGTATTTGCTGACTACCCTGTTCTTGAGAAAGGGTCACACATTTTTCCTCTCATTTCTATGTTGGGAGACTTGCAGCCACATTCTGGACATTGTAAGTGGCATGTTGTTTATTCTACTGTAGTCCTCCAGCTTATTAATTGGCTGAGCTCCCACCATCAGCTTTGGATTAGTTCAAATCTCAGCTCGGTCTTTTCTTCTGTAGCTGAGCTCTCCTTCCACACACACACACATCTCAGATAACTGTCTGGTGTGTATGGGGAGATACTGGAGAGCTCACGCCATGGCTGTCTTCTTGCAGGATAGCCCCATACTTCAAGTGTCCTGTATTGTCATTCTGTCATTTTGTGTTATAGAGCAGAAAGCTGTGGTATTTCCTCATAGATTTGCCATGCCACGTGGCCACTAACTGTAGCCTGCCCTCAGGCTTCTCCCTTTATAGCCACAAACTCTGCCCAGCTCCTTGGACCACGTCTGCCTATGACAAAGCCTGGCATAAGAAAACAGACATGTCTCTTTATTTATCAGTGGGGGTGCCAGAACCCTTCACTTATGCCAGACCTGTTGCCATATGCCCACCCTGAGACCAGTCACCAGCAGAGACAAACAATGGTGTGTTATGTTTGGCGTAGTGAGTTCTAGGCATGAGAAGGGAAGTGGGCTTTCCAAATCAGACAGTGACAAGGGAAAAAGCTAGTAATGGGTCTGAGATAGACAGCCAGTGGTATCTGCTGCAGAAACTTCTGCATTGCAGAATTCCAGGAGATGCTTTTCACACAGACTACTACAAGAATGGTGGGCCCCACAATTGCGCAACGTGGTGCTGCTAAAATTAATTAGTAGACAATTTTATGAAAGTTGAGAAATTTCTGAAGTTGATAAGTCAGTTTTAATCCCATATAACGATGGAACCACTGACAGAGGGGGCATGAACAGTGTGCCAAGGAATTCCGAAAGTATATGGCTAAGGATGGAGCTCAGTTGGTGGAGAGCTTGCCAGAACCACATTAACCAGGCAATCCCAGAATCCAGAAGGTAGAAGGAGGAGGATAAGAAGTTCACGGTCATTCATTCTTGGCTGTTGGTTAGTTCAAGGGCAGCCTGGAATACTTGATACCCTGTCTTTTAAAAAAAAAAACACATTCAATTCTCGAAGAATGTGGACATATGTATGCATATATCTGCAATGGTTTGAGTGACAATAACTCCAACAGGCTGGTTATTTGAATATTTAGTCCCCAGTTGGTGGAAAGATTTTGAAAAATTAGAGAGACATAGTTTTGTTGCAAGAAGTGTTTCTGGGCTTGAACCTTGTAGTATCAAAAGCCCGTGCCATTCTCCTTAATATATGTAGCATATATTAATACGGAGTAGTATAAAAGTAAGTTGTCTAAATCTTGAGCTTTTGTGTGTGTGTGTGTGTGTGTGTGTGTGTGTACAGTGAAGGTTGAAACAGGGCATTGTTCATGC